>NW_021822717.1:145023-185023 GCF_901001165.1 Salmo trutta
CCCATAGGGTTCTGGGCCCACAGGGTTCTGGGTCCATAGGGTTCAGGGTCCGTAGGGTTCTGGGTCCATAGGGTTCTGATCCCTTGTCAAAAGTAGTACGCTGTATAGGGAATAGGATGCCGTTTGTGTCACAGAAAATCAAATCAATCAAATCTAATGTTAATTATCACATGCTTCGTAAGCACCAGGTGTAGCCTGCCGATGGAGAGGCGCCTCAACGCCGTTTATAAAAGCCCACTCTGTGAAAAGTCCCCTGAGACGAATCGTGAATCTCTTACAAGCTTGTTGGGTAGTTGATACAGACTGGGCTCATCGTACCTCGTTTCCTCAACGTTTATCTGTAGTGGGAACTGCTTAAAACGCTGGGAGATTTGTCGTGAACAATCCCCCGTTCCTTCCAGCGCAGATGGAGGACCACAACACACTGTTTAGTTTATTAATATCATCATTCAAAACCTTCGCCTTGTGGGAGTGTGTCTGTGTGTGTCTGTGTGTGTCTGTGTGTGTCTGTGTGTGTTTGTGTGTGTCTGTGTGTGTCTGTGTTTTTGGGAGTGTGTGAGTGTGTCTCTGTGTGTGGGAGTGTGTGTCTGTGTGTGTTTGTGTGTGTCTGTGTGTGAGTGTGTGTCTGTGTGTGTGGGAGTGTGTGAGTGTGTGTGGGAGTGTGGGAGTGTGTGTGGGAGTGTGGGAGTGTGTGTCGGAGTGTGTGTGAGTGTGTGTGGGAGTGTGTGTGGGAGTGTGTGAGTGTGTGTGTGTGTGTGTGTGTGTGTGAATGGAATGAGGAACTGAACAGAATAGGAAGTGTCTGACTCCAGCTACTCAGCTTGAATGCTGGTTTCCATAGAAAATGACGGTTGGTTTTATTTTAGTAGGCTTGAATATTTATTCTATTGTAATATCTGTGTAGTGTGAGCTGGTTTGCAGCTTGCAGACAACTAGCTATCTGGTGGACTATTTTGGAAGTGAAATATGTTGTTTGAGGCAGAAATGTCAGTATAAAATAGTAGGAAGTATTACATTATCAAGTCCACTTCTTTAACCTAGTCATTGTAATCCGTTTGACATAGAAGACAGGTCAAGTACAGAGTAGCACATTCCTCCTCCACACATCAGCTCCTCATTGGCTGGTGTGTCTGGCTGCATTAAAAGATCTAAGTTATTGGCAGAGGAAGGAACTGCTTGTGCTGGGGATTTTCTGCTGATGATGATAAAGTAGTGAGCTTCCATCCTCTCTCTCTCTCTCTCTCTCTCTCTCTCTCTTTCTCTCTCTCGCCGTCCCTCGCTCTCTTTCTCTCCCCTCTTTCTCTCTCTCTCGCCCCGCTCTCTTTCTCCCCCCTCTCGCTCTCTCTCTCTCTCTCTCTCTCTCTCTCTCTCTCTCTCTCTCTCTCTGTCTGTTCTCTCTCTCTCACTTTCCTCTTCCCTCTCTCTCGCTTTCTCTCCACTGCCTATACCACAACCCCCTCAGTCCTTGTGATAAATGATGCTCAACAATTGAAGATGATCCTATGGCAGAGCTTCTCCCCTGCCTCCTGTTTCTGTGACATGTATTACTACGAGAGACTAATCAGTCAAAATGGACTCCACTCTCCGCCAGGGGGCCTGCTGTTTCTGTGACATGTATTACTACGAGAGACTAATCAGTCAAAATGGACTCCACTCTCCGCCAGGGGGCCTCCTGTTTCTGTGACATGTATTACTACGAGAGACTAATCAGTCAAAATGGACTCCACTCTCCGCCAGGGGGCCTCCTGTTTCTGTGACATGTATTACTACGAGAGACTAATCAGTCAAAATGGACTCCACTCTCCGCCAGGGGGCCTCCTGTTTCTGTGACATGTATTACTACGAGAGACTAATCAGTCAAAATGGACTCCACTCTCCGCCAGGGGGCCTCCTGTTTCTGTGTCATGTATTACTACGAGAGACTAATCAGTCAAAATGGACTCCACTCTCCGCCAGGGGGCCTCCTGTTTCTGTGTCATGTATTACTACGAGAGACTAATCAGTCAAAATGGACTCCACTCTCCGCCAGGGGGCCTCCTGTTTCTGTGTCATGTATTACTACGAGACTAATCAGTCAAAATGGACTCCACTCTCCGCCAGAGGGCCTCCTGTTTCTGTGACATGTATTACTACGAGACTAATCAGTCAAAATGGACTCCACTCTCCGCCAGGGGGCCTCCTGTTTCTGTGTCATGTATTACTACGAGAGACTAATCAGTCAAAATGGACTCCACTCTCCGCCGGGGGGCCTGCTATTTTCTCAAGATATTTTACACCACCAGGCCCAGTAAGAGCAACAGGTAATGAACACAAATTACTGCTGGCCCGGGAGGGAGTGTGTGTGTCTGTGCAAACGTGGAGTGTGAGTGTGTGTGTCTGTGTGAACGTGGAGTGTGAGTGTGTGTGTCTGTGTGAACGTGGAGTGTGTGTGTCTGTGTAAACGTGGAGTGTGAGTGTGTGTGTCTGTGTGAACGTGGAGTGTGAGTGTGTGTGTCTGTGTGAACGTGGAGTGTGAGTGTGTGTGTCTGTGTGAACGTGGAGTGTGAGTGTGTGTGTCTGTGTGAACGTGGAGTGTGAGTGTGTGTGTCTGTGTGAACGTGGAGTGTGAGTGTGTGTGTCTGTGTGAACGTGGAGTGTGAGTGTGTGTGTCTGTGTGAACGTGGAGTGTGAGTGTGTGTGTCTGTGTGAACGTGGAGTGTGAGTGTGTGTGTCTGTGTGAACGTGGAGTGTGAGTGTGTGTGTCTGTGTGTGTGTTGAGGTGATGCTTACTATGTTGAGTTCACCTCTCTACCAGAGGCCTCCTACTGCCTCAGAACAGAACAGCTCTCTACCAGAGGCCTCCTACTGCCTCAGAACAGAACAGCTCTCTACCAGAGGCCTCCTACTGCCTCAGAACAGAACAGAACAGAACAGCTCTCTACCAGAGGTCTCCTACTGCCTCAGAACAGAACAGCTCTCTACCAGAGGCCCCCTACTGCCTCAGAATAGAACAGCTCTCTACCAGAGGCCTTCTACTGCCTCAGAACAGAACAGCTCTCTACCAGAGGCCTCCTACTGCCTCAGAACAGAACAGAACAGCTCTCTACCAGAGGCCTCCTACTGCCTCAGAACAGAACAGAACAGCTCTCTACCAGAGGCCTCCTACTGCCTCAGAACAGAACAGAACAGCTCTCTACCAGAGGTCTCCTACTGCCTCAGAACAGAACAGAACAGCTCTCTACCAGAGGCCTCCTACTGCCTCAGAACAGAACAGAACAGCTCTCTACCAGAGGCCTCCTACTGCCTCAGAACAGAACAGAACAGCTCTCTACCAGAGGCCTCCTACTGCCTCAGAACAGAACAGAACAGCTCTCTACCAGAGGCCTCCTACTGCCTCAGAACAGAACAGAACAGCTCTCTACCAGAGGTCTCCTACTGCCTCAGAACAGAACAGAACAGCTCTCTACCAGAGGCCCCCTACTGCCTCAGAATAGAACAGCTCTCTACCAGAGGCCTTCTACTGCCTCAGAACAGAACAGCTCTCTACCAGAGGCCTCCTACTGCCTCAGAACAGAACAGAACAGCTCTCTACCAGAGGCCTCCTACTGCCTCAGAACAGAACAGAACAGCTCTCTACCAGAGGCCTCCTACTGCCTCAGAACAGAACAGCTCTCTACCAGAGGCCTCCTACTGCCTCAGAACAGAACAGAACAGCTCTCTACCAGAGGCCTCCTACTGCCTCAGAACAGAACAGAACAGCTCTCTACCAGAGGCCTCCTACTGACCTCAGAACAGAACAGAACAGCTCTCTACCAGAGGTCTCCTACTGCCTCAGAACAGAACAGAACAGCTCTCTACCAGAGGCCTCCTACTGTCTCAGAATAGAACAGCTCTCTACCAGAGGCCTCCTACTGCCTCAGAACAGAACAGAACAGCTCTCTACCAGAGGTCTCCTACTGCCTCAGAACAGAACAGCTCTCTACCAGAGGCCTCCTACTGCCTCAGAACAGAACAGAACAGCTCTCTACCAGAGGTCTCCTACTGCCTCAGAACAGAACAGAACAGCTCTCTACCAGAGGCCTCCTACTGCCTCAGAACAGAACAGCTCTCTACCAGAGGCCTCCTACTGGCTCAGAACAGAACAGAACAGCTCTCTACCAGAGGCCTCCTACTGCCTCAGAACAGAACAGCTCTCTACCAGAGGCCTCCTACTGCCTCAGAACAGAACAGCTCTCTACCAGAGGCCTCCTACTGCCTCAGAACAGAACAGAACAGAACAGCTCTCTACCAGAGGTCTCCTACTGCCTCAGAACAGAGCAGCTCTCTACCAGAGGCCCCCTACTGCCTCAGAATAGAACAGCTCTCTACCAGAGGCCTTCTACTGCCTCAGAACAGAACAGCTCTCTACCAGAGGCCTCCTACTGCCTCAGAACAGAACAGAACAGAACAGCTCTCTACCAGAGGCCTCCTACTGCCTCAGAACAGAACAGAACAGCTCTCTACCAGAGGCCTCCTACTGCCTCAGAACAGAACAGCTCTCTACCAGAGGCCTCCTACTGCCTCAGAACAGAACAGCTCTCTACCAGAGGCCTCCTACTGCCTCAGAACAGAACAGAACAGCTCTCTACCAGAGGCCTCCTACTGCCTCAGAACAGAACAGAACAGCTCTCTACCAGAGGCCTCCTACTGCCTCAGAACAGAACAGCTCTCTACCAGAGGCCTCCTACTGCCTCAGAACAGAACAGAACAGCTCTCTACCAGAGGTCTCCTACTGCCTCAGAACAGAACAGAACAGCTCTCTACCAGAGGCCTCCTACTGCCTCAGAACAGAACAGAACAGCTCTCTACCAGAGGCCTCCTACTGCCTCAGAACAGAACAGAACAGCTCTCTACCAGAGGTCTCCTACTGCCTCAGAACAGAACAGAACAGCTCTCTACCAGAGGCCTCCTACTGCCTCAGAAAAGAACAGCTCTCTACCAGAGGCCTCCTACTGCCTCAGAACAGAACAGAACAGCTCTCTACCAGAGGCTTCTTACTGCCTCAGAACAGAACAGCTCTCTACCAGAGGTCTCCTACTGCCTCAGAACAGAATAGAGCAGCTCTCTACCAGAGGCCTCCTACTGCCTCAGAATAGAACAGAACAGCTCTCTACCAGAGGCCTCCTACTGCCTCAGAACAGAACAGCTCTCTACCAGAGGCCTCTTACTGCCTCAGAACAGAACAGCTCTCTACCAGAGGTCTCCTACTGCCTCAGAACAGAACAGCTCTCTACCAGAGGTCTCCTACTGCCTCAGAACAGAACAGCTCTCTACCAGAGGCCTCCTACTGCCTCAGAACAGAACAGAACAGCTCTCTACCAGAGACCTCCTACTGCCTCAGAACAGAACAGAACAGCTCTCTACCAGAGACCTCCTACTGCCTCAGAACAGAACAGAACAGCTCTCTACCAGAGGCCTCCTACTGCCTCAGAACAGAACAGAACAGCTCTCTACCAGAGGCCTCCTACTGCCTCAGAACAGAACAGAACAGCTCTCTACCAGAGGCCTCCTACTGCCTCAGAACAGAGCAGCTCTCTACCAGAGGCCTCCTACTGCCTCAGAACAGAACAGCTCTCTACCAGAGGTCTCTTACTGCCTCAGAACAGAACAGCTCTCTACCAGAGGTCTCCTACTGCCTCAGAACAGAACAGCTCTCTACCAGAGGCCTCCTACTGCCTCAGAACAGAACAGTTCTCTACCAGAGGTCTCCTACTGCCTCAGAACAGAACAGCTCTCTACCAGAGGCCTCCTACTGCCTCAGAACAGAACAGCTCTCTACCAGAGGCCTCCTACTGCCTCAGAACAGAACAGAACAGCTCTCTACCAGAGGCCTCTTACTGCCTCAGAACAGAACAGAACAGCTCTCTACCAGAGGCCTCCTACTGCCTCAGAACAGAACAGCTCTCTACCAGAGGCCTCCTACTGCCTCAGAACAGAACAGCTCTCTACCAGAGGCCTCCTACTGCCTCAGAACAGAACAGAACAGAACAGCTCTCTACCAGAGGCCTCCTACTGCCCCAGAACAGAACAGAACAGAACAGCTCTCTACCAGAGGCCTCCTACTGCCTCAGAACAGAACAGCTCTCTACCAGAGGTCTCCTACTGCCTCAGAACAGAACAGCTCTCTACCAGAGGTCTCCTACTGCCTCAGAACAGAACAGAACAGCTCTCTACCAGAGGCCTCCTACTGCCTCAGAACAGAGCAGCTCTCTACCAGAGGCCTCCTACTGCCTCAGAACAGAACAGCTCTCTACCAGAGGTCTCTTACTGCCTCAGAACAGAACAGCTCTCTACCAGAGGTCTCCTACTGCCTCAGAACAGAACAGCTCTCTACCAGAGGCCTCCTACTGCCTCAGAACAGAACAGTTCTCTACCAGAGGTCTCCTACTGCCTCAGAACAGAACAGCTCTCTACCAGAGGCCTCCTACTGCCTCAGAACAGAACAGCTCTCTACCAGAGGCCTCCTACTGCCTCAGAACAGAACAGCTCTCTACCAGAGGCCTCCTACTGCCTCAGAACAGAACAGTTCTCTACCAGAGGTCTCCTACTGCCTCAGAACAGAACAGCTCTCTACCAGAGGCCTCCTACTGCCTCAGAACAGAACAGCTCTCTACCAGAGGCCTCCTACTGCCTCAGAACAGAACAGAACAGCTCTCTACCAGAGGCCTCTTACTGCCTCAGAACAGAACAGAACAGCTCTCTACCAGAGGCCTCCTACTGCCTCAGAACAGAACAGCTCTCTACCAGAGGCCTCCTACTGCCTCAGAACAGAACAGCTCTCTACCAGAGGCCTCCTACTGCCTCAGAACAGAACAGAACAGAACAGCTCTCTACCAGAGGCCTCCTACTGCCTCAGAACAGAACAGAACAGAACAGCTCTCTACCAGAGGCCTCCTACTGCCCCAGAACAGAACAGAACAGAACAGCTCTCTACCAGAGGCCTCCTACTGCCTCAGAACAGAACAGCTCTCTACCAGAGGTCTCCTACTGCCTCAGAACAGAACAGAACAGCTCTCTACCAGAGGTCAAGCCACAGAGATGGACATGACACTCATTAATGATTGTTTTCAACAATAATTCATTTTCAAATCCATCAAGGGAAGTGAACAAGTGCTCACTTCTGGAGAAAGCACTTATTATTGTTAATATACAGGGAATATCCATAACTAAACCGTCCCTAAATCCCAGAGCCATATTGATACCACAAAACAAAGTTCCTGGTCTGGCAGACCAAGCTGCCAAAGTAAAACCCCCAACAGAACGTGATTAAATGATGAGATATTTTAGCAACGTCAGACGCTGAGTCAGATAGAAGCCTCAATCTGTTCCAGCCTGGAGCAGCCTTTCTAATCCTTTCCATTTGGTTCAGGGACTGGCTCCCAAATGGCACCCCTTTCCCTGTATAGTGCACTACTCAGATCCCATCAGAAGCAGTGTGCTCTAAAGGGAACAGGACACCATTCGGGACAAAGCCAGGGTGTTAAAATAATTGGGTGAGTGAGTTCATGAGTTCAATACTTGTTACAGAGGTGACCACAGGGTGCCTAGGCCTGCCAGCCAGTCAGCCAGCCAGCCAGTCACCCAGCCAATCAACCAACCAGTCAGTCAGCCAGTCACCCAGCCAGCCAGTCACCCAGCCAATCAACCAACCAGTCAGTCAGCCAGTCACCCAGCCAGCCAGTCAACCAGTCAGTCAGTCAGCCAGTCACCCAGCCAGCCAGTCAACAAGTCTGTCAGCCAGTCACCCACCCAGCCAGTCAACCAGTTTGTCAGCCAGTCACCCAGCCAGCCAGTCAACCAGTCACCCAGCCAGCCAGTCAGCCAGCCAGCCAGTCACCCAGCCAATCAACCAACCAGTCAGTCAGCCAGTCACCCAGCCAGCCAGTCACCCAGCCAGTCAACCAGTCAGTCAGCCAGTCACCCACCCAGCCAGTCAACCAACCAGTCAGTCAGCCAGTCACCCAGTCCTGCTGCTGTGTCGTACTTTAGTTGAGTTTAGTTTAGCGTACCACCACCACTGTAGCTGTTCCAAGTAACATTAATTAGATAGGAGAACTGAGTCACTACAGTCACAGTAATCAGATAGGAGAACTGAGTCACCACAGTCACAGTAATCAGATAGGAGAACTGAGTCACCACAGTCACAGTAATCAGACAGGAGAACTGGGTCACCACAGTCACAGTAATCAGATAGGAGAACTGAGTCACCACAGTCACAGTAATCAGATAGGAGAACTGAGTCACCACAGCCACAGTAATCAGACAGGAGAACTGAGTCACTACAGTCACAGTAATCAGATAGGAGAACTGAGTCACCACAGTCACAGTAATCAGATAGGAGAACTGAGTCACCACAGTTACAGTAATCAGACAGGAGAACTGGGTCACCACAGTCACAGTAATCAGATAGGCGAACTGAGTCACCCCAGTCGCAGTAATCAGACAGGAGAACTGAGTCACCACAGCCACAGTAATCAGACAGGAAAACTGAGTCACCACAGTCACAGTAATCAGACAGGAGAACTGAGTCACTACAGTCACAGTAATCAGACAGGAGAACTGAGTCACCACAGTCACAGTAATCAGACAGGAGAACTGAGTCACCACAGTCACAGTAATCAGATAGGAGAACTGAGTCACCACAGTCACAGTAATCAGACAGGAGAACTGAGTCACCACAGTCACAGTAATCAGATAGGAGAACTGAGTCACCACAGTCACAGTAATCAGATAGGAGAACTGAGTCACCACAGTCACAGTAATCAGACAGGAGAACTGAGTCACCACAGTCACAGTAATCAGACAGGAGAACTGAGTCACCACAGTCACAGTAATCAGACAGGAGAACTGAGTCACTACAGTCACAGTAATCAGACAGGAGAACTGAGTCACCACAGTCACAGTAATCAGACAGGAGAACTGAGTCACCACAGTCACAAGGAAGTAGGAAATGGAAGGAAATGGAAGGACTACAGCACTCTCTGAGAGAAATGGAAGGACTACAGCACTCTCTGAGAGAAATGGAAGGACTACAGCACTCTCTGAGAGACGGAGGGACTACAACACTCTCTGAGAGACAGAGGGACTACAACACTCTCTGAGAGAAATGGAAGGACTACAGCACTCTCTGAGAGAAATGGAAGGACTACAACACTCTCTGAGAGAAATGGAAGGACTACAGCACTCTCTGAGAGACGGAGGGACTACGTCACTCTCTGAGAGACAGAGGGACTACATCACTCTCTGAGAGAAATGGAAGGACTACAGCACTCTCTGAGAGACGGAGGGACTACAACACTCTCTGAGAGACGGAGGGACTACAACACTCTCTGAGAGAAATGGAAGGACTACAGCACTCTCTGAGAGACGGAGGGACTACAGCACTCTCTGAGAGACGGAGGGACTACAGCACTCTCTGAGAGACGGAGGGACTACAACACTCTCTGAGAGAAATGGAAGGACTACAGCACTCTCTGAGAGACGGAGGGACTACAGCACTCTCTGAGAGACGGAGGGACTACAGCACTCTCTGAGAGACGGAGGGACTACAACACTCTCTGAGAGACGGAGGGACTACAGCACTCTCTGAGAGACGGAAGGACTACAGCACTCTCTGAGAGACGGAGGGACTACAACACTCTCTGAGAGACGGAGGGACTACAGCACTCTCTGAGAGACAGAGGGACTACAGCACTCTCTGAGAGAAATGGAAGGACTACAGCACTCTCTGAGAGACGGAGGGACTACAACACTCTCTGAGAGACGGAGGGACTACAGCACTCTCTGAGAGAAATGGAAGGACTACAGCACTCTCTGAGAGACGGAGGGACTACAACACTCTCTGAGAGACGGAGGGACTACAACACTCTCTGAGAGACATGGAAGGACTACAGCACTCTCTGAGAGAAATGGAAGGACTACAGCACTCTCTGAGAGACGGAGGGACTACAGCACTCTCTGAGAGACGGAGGGACTACAACACTCTCTGAGAGACGGAGGGACTACAACACTCTCTGAGAGACAGAGGGACTACAACACTCTCTGAGAGACGGAGGGACTACAGCACTCTCTGAGAGAAATGGAAGGACTACAACACTCTCTGAGAGACAGAGGGACTACAACACTCTCTGAGAGACGGAGGGACTACAACACTCTCTGAGAGACGGAGGGACTACAACACTCTCTGAGAGACGGAGGGACTACAGCACTCTCTGAGAGACGGAGGGACTACAGCACTCTCTGAGAGACGGAGGGACTACAGCACTCTGAGAGACGGAGGGACTACAGCACTCTCTGAGAGAAATGGAAGGACTACAGCACTCTCTGAGAGACAGAGGGACTACAACACTCTCTGAGAGACGGAGGGACTACAACACTCTCTGAGAGACGGAGGGACTACAGCACTCTCTGAGAGACGGAGGGACTACAACACTCTCTGAGAGACGGAGGGACTACAACACTCTCTGAGAGACAGAGGAACTACAACACTCTGAGAGAAATTTGGGTGTGTAGATTGGTGACACTAAATTCAGGCTGAAACACGACAAAATATGTACAAAGTCAAGTGGTGTGAATACTTTCTGAAGGCACTGTACATACAATTATACCAGCATCCCATCTGAACTGTTGTGCTTTGAACAATGACTCCGAGTAGCTCAGTGCTAACTGTGTGTACTGTATAGAGAAGGCACTGAAAGATTTCTTGTCAGGCCCTGTCTATGGATGTTGTACCACAACTCAACACTGCCAGCCCCAAGCAAGTTATTTTTGGCATGACAGTCCCAGGATGCACTTGTGGCGTCTGGGTGTCTGGTTACTGTGTGTGTGTGTGTGTGTGTGTGTGTGTGTGTGTGTGTGTGTGTGTGTGTGTGTGTGTGTGGTGTGTGTGTGTGTGTGTGTGTGTGTGTGTGTGTGTGTGTGGGTGAGAGCATCAATACCTCGGTCATCTCTTAGACTAACTACTCTAAGCCTGAGACAAAGCCTGTGTATCCTTCAGCACCCGGTAATGAGACCATCACAGACAACCAGTCTCTAAGCCCTGTGTGTGTGTGTGTGTGTGTGTGTGTGTGTGTGTGTGTGTGTGTGTGTCCTCCCTTCCACTGGTATACTGTTACTGTCCTCCCTTCTACTGGTATACTGTTACTGTCCTCCCTTCCACTGGTATACTGTTACTGTCCTCCCTTCCACTGGTATACTGTTACTGTCCTCCCTTCTACTGGTATACTGTTACTGTCCTCCCTTCTACTGGTATACTGTTACTGTCCTCCCTTCTACTGGTATACTGTTACTGTCCTCCCTTCCACTGGTATACTGTTACTGTCCTCCCTTCTACTGGTATACTGTTACTGTCCTCCCTTCCACTGGTATACTGTTACTGTCCTCCCTTCCACTGGTATACTGTTACTGTCCTCCCTTCTACTGGTATACTGTTACTGTCCTCCCTTCTACTGGTATACTGTTACTGTCCTCCCTTCCACTGGTATACTGTTACTGTCCTCCCTTCTACTGGTATACTGTTACTGTCCTCCCTTCTACTGGTATACTGTTACTGTCCTCCCTTCTACTGGTATACTGTTACGTCCTCCCTTCACTGGTATACTGTTACTGTCCTCCATTCTACTGGTATACTGTTACTGTCCGCCCTTCCACTGGTATACTGTTTACTGTCCTCCCTTCCACTGGTATACTGTTACTGTCCTCCCTTCTACTGGTATACATGTTACTCGTCTCCCCTTCTACTGGTATATGTTACTGTCCTCCCTTCTAACTGTATACTGTTACTGTCCTCCCTTCCACTGGTATACTGTTACTGTCCTCCCTTCCACTGGTATACTGTTATGTTCAGTATACTGCTCCTCCTTCCACTGTTACTGTCCTCCCTTCCACTGGTATACTGTTTACTTGTTCCCTCCATTCCACTGGTATACTGTTACTGTCCTCCCTTCTACTGGTATACTGTTACTGTCCTCCCTTCCACTGGTATACTGTTATGTTCAGTACTACTGTCCTCCCTTCCACTGGTATACTGTTACTGTCCTCCCTTCCACTGGTATACTGTTACTGTCCTCCCTTCCACTGGTATACTGTTACTGTCCTCTCTTCCACTGGTATACTGTTACTGTCCTCCCTTCCACTGGTATACTGTTACTGTCCTCCCTTCCACTGGTATACTGTTACTGTCCTCCCTTCTACTGGTATACTGTTACTGTCCTCCCTTCCACTGGTATACTGTTACTGTCCTCCCTTCCACTGGTATACTGTTACTGTCCTCCCTTCCACTGGTATACTGTTATGTTCAGTGTTACTGTCCTCCCTTCCACTGGTATACTGTTACTGTCCTCCCTTCTACTGGTATACTGTTATGTTCAGTGTTACTGTCCTCCCTTCCACTGGTATACTGTTACTGTCCTCCCTTCCACTGGTATACTGTTACTGTCCTCCCTTCCACTGGTATACTGTTATGTTCAGTGTTACTGTCCTCCCTTCCACTGACATACTGTTATGTTCAGCTCATAACTTTTTTCCTTCTCTTTCTGTCGTCTGGTAGTCAAACCAAGAGTTTTAAAGCAGTCTGAGTCTGGACAACTCTCTCTCTCTCCATCTCCCTTCTCTCTCTTTCTCTCTCTGTCCCTCTGTCTCTCTCTCTCTCTTTCTCTCTTCCTCTCTCTCTCTTTCTTTCTCTCTCTCTATCTCCCTCCTCTCTCCTCTCTCTCTATCTCCCTCCTCTCTCCTCTCTCTCTCTCTCTCTCTCTCTCTCCATCCTCTCTCTCTCTCTCTCGCTCTCTCGCTCTTCCCCTCCTCTCTCTCTCTCTCTCTCTCTTCCCCTCCTCTCTCTCTCTGCCTCTCTCTCTCTTCCCCTCCTCTCTCTCTTTCTTTCTCTCTCTCTATCTCCCTCCCCCCTCCTCTCTCTCTCTCTCCCCCCCCCCTCTCTCTCTCTCTCTCTCTCTCTCTCTCCCCATCTCTTCCTCTCTCTCACCAGTTAATGTTGCTCAGCTGTTCCTGACACCTACCCATGAGCCCCCTCTCTTTCCATTTACTGTAAGCAGCATCCTCCCCCACTGAGCAGTGACCGACACCGGACGTCAGTGGATGTTGATAAAGTAAAGGTAGTTGAAATGTGGTCAGTCCACCCTGGCCTTGATGTTAACGTCCACAGACGGACCGGACTGAACCAAATAGGAACCTATCATAGACTTATGTTTCACAAGTTTGGATAGCACGGTACAATACAGTACAATAGTAGATCAAAGTACAGTACAATACAGTACAATAGCAGATCAAAGTACAGTACAATACAGTACAATAGTAGATCAAAGTACAGTACAATACAGTAGTACAATACAGTAGTAAAGTACAATAGTAGATCAATGTAAAGTACAATACAGTAGTACAGTACAATACAGTAGATCAAAGTACAGTACAATACAGTAGTACAGTACAATACAGTAGTAAAGTACAATAATAGCTCAAAGTACAGTACAATACAGTAGTACAGTACAATACAGTAGTACAGTACAATACAGTAGATCAAAGTACAATACAGTAGTACAGTACAATACAGTAGTAAAGTACAATAGTAGATCAATGTAAAGTACAATACAATAGTACAGTACAATACAGTACTACAGTACAATAGTAGATCAAAGTAAAGTACAATACAGTAGTACAGTACAATACAGTAGTACAGTACAATACAGTACTACAGTACAATAGTAGATCAAAGTAAAGTACAATACAGTAGTACAGTACAATACAGTAGTAAAGAAAATTAGAGTATAGTACAGTAGAGTATATTGTACCCAGACATTTTTCAGGAAATTGTTCAAAGTAGTCCTTGTCTTGGTTTATTAAACGTTGAAGTCAGTGGTTTTGTTTGGTATAGATTACATTACATTACAGTTAAAGCCTAATTCCGTTACCCTGGAAATGCCTCACTACTTTTGGCCAGAACCCTATGTATGGATAAAGTACCATTTAAAATGAATGTGCTGCTTCCTGTGAGCTCTGCGGCATTCCTTCACTGGGGTGAGACAGGCACTAGGACTGCAGACAGCTAGGTTACCATGCAGGAAAAGCCTTCCACATTCCTTCACTGGGGTGAGACAGGCACTAGGACTGCAGACAGCTAGGTTACCATGCAGGAAAACCCTTTCACATTCCTTCACTGGGGTGAGACAGGCACTAGGACTGCAGACAGCTAGGTTACCATGCAGGAAAAGCCTTCCACATTCCTTCACTGGGGTGAGACAGGCACTAGGACTGCAGACAGCTAATGAGTGTGATTGACAGTAGTTTGCAGTAACACTGATCTGTGTGGGAACCTAGGATACCCCTGACTGAAGACTTGAGTAATGACTTGAACTCTACCATTCATACTCTGTCCTGGCTGTCTGGAACATACACCATTTGGCGGAACAGACATACTGTTGATTGATTGGCCGAGCACATTTCTGTATTAATTGATTGGTGGAACACCCCCAACACAGCTGGCTCCTATAAGTCATGGTCTACTGTGTGTTTGTTTTGTCCTCAGGGAAACCTCTGTCTGCTATAGTATGTCCTGTTTCATCTTGTATGGTGTTATCTGGCTCCAGGCCGTAACAGACTATAATATGTCCTGTTTCATCTTGTACGGTGTTATCTGGCTCCAGGCCGTAACAGACTATAATATGTCCTGTTTCATCTTGTACGGTGTTATCTGGCTCCGGGCCGTAACAGACTATAATATGTCCTGTTTCATCTTGTACGGTGTTATCTGGCTCCGGGCCGTAACAGACTATAATATGTCCTGTTTCATCTTGTACGGTGTTATCTGGCTCCGGGCCGTAACAGACTATAATATGTCCTGTTTCATCTTGTACGGTGTTATCTGGCTCCAGGCCGTAACAGACTATAATATGTCCTGTTTCATCTTGTATGGTGTTATCTGGCTCCAGGCCGTAACAGACTATAATATGTCCTGTTTCATCTTGTACGGTGTTATCTGGCTCCAGGCCGTAACAGACTATAATATGTCCTGTTTCATCTTGTACGGTGTTATCTGGCTCCAGGCCGTAACAGACTATAATATGTCCTGTTTCATCTTGTACGGTGTTATCTGGCTCCAGGCCGTAACAGACTATAATATGTCCTGTTTCATCTTGTACGGTGTTATCTGGCTCCAGGCCGTAACAGACTATAATATGTCCTGTTTCATCTTGTACGGTGTTATCTGGCTCCAGGCCGTAACAGACTATAATATGTCCTGTTTCATCTTGTACGGTGTTATCTGGCTCCAGGCCGTAACAGACTATAATATGTCCTGTTTCATCTTGTACGGTGTTATCTGGCTCCAGGCCGTAACAGACTATAATATGTCCTGTTTCATCTTGTACGGTGTTATCTGGCTCCGGGCCGTAACAGACTATAATATGTCCTGTTTCATCTTGTACGGTGTTATCTGGCTCCGGGCCGTAACAGACTATAATATGTCCTGTTTCATCTTGTACGGTGTTATCTGGCTCCAGGCCGTAACAGACTATAATATGTCCTGTTTCATCTTGTATGGTGTTATCTGGCTCCAGGCCGTAACAGACTATAATATGTCCTGTTTCATCTTGTATGGTGTTATCTGGCTCCAGGCCGTAACAGACTATAATATGTCCTGTTTCATCTTGTACGGTGTTATCTGGCTCCAGGCCCAAATGACACTGAATTCCCTCCATTGTGCACTATGGGTCCTGGTCTAAAGTAGTGGGTTTGATCACCAACAATGACGAGACGGCCTACAGGGAGGAGGTGAGGGCACTCGGAGTGAGGTGTCCTAGGTCCTGTGAATAAATGTCTATTCCTCAATCAGTCCACTACAATAGTGCATTAGCATCAACCGTTTCGACAGTAATTGAGTTTTGGTCAGAACTTTGATTGTTTGATGTCCTGGTATAATTGCATTGCTTGCGTGTGTTGTTGGGGGCAAGCAGGGTGTTGTTCTAATCTGGTAATGTGTCACAGTATAGTCAGTGGGGGCCTAAAGCCATGCAGAAGGCATCTCACTAGTAGCTGGCAGCCTAGCATGAAGCAGCCCAAATGGAGCCCTATCCACTATACTGTAGCGCACTACTCCTGATCAGAGCCATATGAGCCCTGGTCAAAAGTAGTGCACTACATAGGGAATAGGGCTGCCATTTGGGACACGAACGGTTTGTTATAAGACAGCCTGAGAGGCAGTGTGGTACAACACAGCTTGTCATCAGTCTTGGGCTCCGCCAAGCGTCTTGGCCCCAATTTATTCAGCCAAGGCGTCTCCGCGAGACCACAGCTGTTACACACGATGACAGGTACCATCAAAAACACTCTTTCTGGGGCTCAGCAGCAAAGTGTCTCATCTGAAAACAAGTCTGCTGTCTCTCCTTCCTCTCCCTCGACTTCTCCACACAACCCATTATGCCATGGACCAATGGATCAACTTCTGAAATGCTACTGTTTGCTACCCTGCTGTCAACTCAGGAAGAGAACCTCTAGAATGACCAACGGGTGTGTAGAGTCTTCAGCTAGTGGGCTCTTGTTACTGCTGACAAGAAATGAAAGGCTCTGAAATTGAAAGTGATTTTTCACCCCCGTGTTTAAAAAACATTAATGACAGCATGAAATTGCCTCCAACTAACTATTTCATGATGATGTTCCATTGAGTGCTGAATCAGTGGAAGGAGAATCTGGACGGTGTGTGAATATTAAATACTCTACAGGTCTATATGAAATACTCTACAGGTCTATATGAAATACTCTACAGGTCTATATTAAATACTCTACAGGTCTATATTAAATACTCTACAGGTCTATATTAAATACTCTACAGGTCTATATTAAATACTCTACAGGTCTATATGAAATACTCTACAGGTCTATATTAAATACTCTACAGTTCTATATTAAATACTCTACAGGTCTATATTAAATACTCTACAGGTCTATATTAAATACTCTACAGGTCTATATTAAATACTCTACAGGTCTATATTAAATACTCTACAGGTCTATATTAAATACTCTACAGGTCTATATTAAATACTCTACAGGTCTATATTAAATACTCTACAGGTCTATATTAAATACTCTACAGGTCTATATTAAATACTCTACAGTTCTATATTAAATACTCTACAGGTCTATATTAAATACTCTACAGGTCTATATTAAATACTCTACATGTCTATATGAAATACTGTACAGGTCTATATTAAATACTCTACAGGTCTATATTAAATACTCTACAGTTCTATATTAAATACTCTACAGGTCTATATTAAATACTCTACAGGTCTATATTAAATACTCTACAGGTCTATATTAAATACTCTACAGGTCTATATTAAATACTCTACAGGTCTATATTAAATACTCTACAGGTCTATATGAAATACTGTACAGGTCTATATTAAATACTCTACAGGTCTATATTAAATACTCTACAGGTCTATATGAAATACTCTACAGGTCTATATTAAATACTCTACAGGTCTATATTAAATACTCTACAGGTCTATATTAAATACTCTACAGGTCTATATTAAATACTCTACATGTCTATATTAAATACTCTACAGGTCTATATTAAATACTCAACAGGTCTATATTATATACTCTACAGGTCTATATGAAATACTGTACAGGTCTATATGAAATACTGTACAGGTCTATATTAAATACTCTACAGGTCTATATTAAATACTCTACAGGTCTATATGAAATACTCTAAAGGTCTATATTAAATACTCTACAGGTCTATATTAAATACTCTACAGGTCTATATGAAATACTCTACAGGTCTATATGAAATACTCTACAGGTCTATATTAAATACTCTACAGGTCTATATGAAATACTCTACAGGTCTATATGAAATACTCTACAGGTCTATATTAAATACTCTACAGGTCTATATTAAATACTCTACAGGTCTATATGAAATACTCTACATGTCTATATTAAATACTCAACAGGTCTATATTATATACTCTACAGGTCTATATGAAATACTCCACAGGTCTATATGAAATACTCTACAGGTCTATATGAAATACTCTACAGGTCTATATTAAATACTCTACAGGTCTATATTAAATACTCTACAGGTCTATATTAAATACTCTACAGGTCTATATTAAATACTCTACAGGTCTATATGAAATACTCTACAGGTCTATATGAAATACTCTACAGGTCTATATTAAATACTCTACAGGTCTATATTAAATACTCTACAGGTCTATATGAAATACTCTACAGGTCTATATGAAATACTCTACAGGTCTATATTAAATACTCTACAGGTCTATATTAAATAATCTACATGTCTATATTAAATACTCTACAGGTCTATATGAAATACTCTACAGGTCTATATTAAATACTCTACAGGTCTATATGAAATACTCTACAGGTCTATATTAAATACTCTACGGGTCTATATTAAATACTCTACGGGTCTATATTAAATACTCTACGGGTCTATATTAAATACTCTACAGGTCTATATTAAATACTCTACAGGTCTATATTAAATACTCTACAGGTCTATATGAAAACTCTACAGGTCTATATTAAATACTCTACAGGTCTATATTAAATACTCTACAGGTCTATATGAAAACTCTACAGGTCTATATTAAATACTCTACAGGTCTATATTAAATACTCTACAGGTCTATAGTGAGTGTATATTCTGTAAGGAGTGGGGCTCTGCTGTTCTTAGCCTCATCTCTATAGTAACACTGTAGTGGATCAACTCATCTCTATAGTAACACTGTAGTGTATCAACTCATCTCTATAGTAACACTGTAGTGGATCAACTCATCTCTATAGTAACAATGTAGTGGATCAACTCATCTCTATAGTAACACTGTAGTGGATCAACTCATCTCTATAGTAACACTGTAGTGGATCAACTCATCTCTATAGTAACACTGTAGTGGATCAACTCATCTCTGTAGTAACACTGTAGTGGATCAACTCATCTCTATAGTAACACTGTAGTGGATCAACTCATCTCTATAGTAACACTGTAGTGGATCAACTCATCTCTATAGTAACACTGTAGTGGATCAACTCATCTCTATAGTAACACTGTAGTGGATCAACCCATCTCTATAGTAACACTGTAGTGGATCAACCCATCTCTATAGTAACACTGTAGTGGATCAACTCATCTCTATAGTAACACTGTAGTGGATCAACTCATCTCTATAGTAACACTGTAGTGGATCAACTCATCTCTATAGTAACACTGTAGTGGATCAACTCATCTCTATAGTAACACTGTAGTGGATCAACTCATCTCCATAGTAACGGTTCTCTCTCCACTGCAGTGGATTAACTCATATTAACTGTGTGTGTGTGTGTGTGTGTGTGTGTGTGTGTGTGTGTGTGTGTGTGTGTGTGTGTGTGTGTGTGTGTGTGTGTGTGTGTGTGTGTGTAGTTTTGAAGTTAATTACTTTTCAGTAGTAGGTCTTACTAAGGGGGCGTTTCCCACTGTGGCGTCGTGTAGGGATGTTGTCGGTACTCAGGGCTCTATTGTCCCTCCATCAGGTCCTAATGGGGACTGGTACTCAGGACTCTAACTACCATCAGGTCCTAATGGTCTGGTACTCAGGGCTCTATTGTCCCTCCATCAGGTCCTAATGGCCTGGTACTCAGGGCTCTAACTACCATCAGGTCCTAATGGCCTGGTACTCCAGGCTCTAACTACCAGCAGGTCCTAATGGTCTGGTACTCAGGGCTCTAACTACCATCAGGTCCTAATGGCCTGGTACTCAGGGCTCTAACTACCATCAGGTCCTAATGGCCTGGTACTCCAGGCTCTAACTACCAGCAGGTCCTAATGGTCTGGTACTCAGGGCTCTAACTACCATCAGGTCCTAATGGCCTGGTTCTCAGGGCTCTAACTACCATCAGGTCCTAATGGCCTGGTACTCAGGGCTCGAACTACTAGCAAGTCCTAATGGTCTGGTACTCAGGGCTCTAACTACCAGCAGGTTCGATTGGCCTGGTACTCAGGGCTCTATTGTTCCTCCATCAGGTCCTAATGGCCTGGTACTCAGGGCTCTATTGTCCCTCCATCAGGACATAATGGTCTGGTACTCAGGGCTCTATTGTCCCTCCATCAGGTCCTAATGGCCTGGTACTCAGGGCTCTATTGTCCCTCCATCAGGTCCTAATGGCCTGGTACTCAGGGCTCTATTGTCCCCCCATCAGGTCCTAATGGCCTGGTACTCAGGGCTCTATTTTTCCTCTAACCACTCTGACATCAATGCAAATCCAATCTAAAATCACATCAAACACTGATCATCAAAACAGTATCCTGCTTTTAAAACTCACCTCACTGTGATGATCAATGTGAAGAAAGAAGTTCAACAGCAGGTTGAAACTGAGTGGAAAACATGGTCGTTGTGGACGTTGTTTCAAAACACAATGAAATGGAAAAAGCTTTCAAAACTTCAGAATACAAATTATAGTTGATGTATAAGCATAGCCTGATATATGAGCCCACGCTCCAGAAAAACACCTGAATTAAAATGATGATTGTGTCGTTATACAATACCTTTAACTACAGAATATCTCACCACTGTGTGTTTCCATCTCCTCCTCTCTCTTCTTCATTCCTTTCTCCAGCACGCAGAGAGAACGGCTGTCAACAGTTTAATCAAATATGTTTAGTTGTAAAAATATTTTTACTCTCGATGTTCCCGAACAGGGTAGGAGGGACCATGGCATACAGAGTACTGGGTAGCTGCAGGAACAGGGTAGGAGGGTCCATGGCATACAGAGGACTGGGTAGCTGCAGGAACAGGGTAGGAGAGACCATGGCATACAGAGGACTGGGTAGCTGCAGGAACAGGGTAGGAGAGACCATGGCATACAGAGGACTGGGTAGCTGCAGGAACAGGGTAGGAGAGACCATGGCATACAGAGGACTGGGTAGCTGCAGGAACAGGGTAGGAGAGACCATGGCATACAGAGGACTGGGTAGCTGTAGGAACAGGGTAGGAGAGACCATGGCATACAGAGGACTGGGTAGCTGCAGGAACAGGGTAGGAGGGTCCATGGCATACAGAGGACTGGGTAGCTGCAGGAACAGGGTAGGAGAGACCATGGCATACAGAGGACTGGGTAGCTGCAGGAACAGGGTAGGAGAGACCATGGCATACAGAGGACTGGGTAGCTGCAGGAACAGGGTAGGAGAGACCATGGCATACAGAGGACTGGGTAGCTGCAGGAACAGGGTAGGAGGGTCCATGGCATACAGAGTACTGGGTAGCTGCAGGAACAGGGTAGGATGGTCCATGGCATACAGAGGACTGGGTAGATGCAGGAACAGGGTAGGAGAGACCATGGCATACAGAGGAC
The DNA here is from genome assembly GCF_901001165.1 of Salmo trutta. Taxonomy (NCBI): domain Eukaryota; kingdom Metazoa; phylum Chordata; class Actinopteri; order Salmoniformes; family Salmonidae; genus Salmo; species Salmo trutta. The sequence continues at coordinate 166,423 of NW_021822717.1, forward strand.
TGGGTAGATGCAGGAACAGGGTAGCAGGGTCCATGGCATACAGAGGACTGGGTAGATGCAGGAACAGGGTAGGAGAGACCATGGCATACAGAGGACTGGGTAGCTGCAGGAACAGGGTAGGAGAGACCATGGCATACAGAGGACTGGGTAGCTGCAGTAACAGGGTAGCAGGGTCCATGGCATACAGAGGACTGGGTAGATGCAGGAACAGGGTAGGAGAGACCATGGCATACAGAGGACTGGGTAGCTGCAGGAACAGGGTAGGAGAGACCATGGCATACAGAGGACTGGGTAGATGCAGGAACAGGGTAGGAGAGACCATGGCATACAGAGGACTGGGTAGATGCAGGAACAGGGTAGGAGAGACCATGGCATACAGAGGACTGGGTAGCTGCAGGAACAGGGTAGGAGAGACCATGGCATACAGAGGACTGGGTAGATGCAGGAACAGGGTAGGAGAGACCATGGCATACAGAGGACTGGGTAGCTGCAGGAACAGGGTAGGAGAGACCATGGCATACAGAGTACTGGGTAGCTGCAGGAACAGGGTAGGAGAGACCATGGCATACAGAGGACTGGGTAGCTGCAGGAACAGGGTAGCAGGGTCCATGGCATACAGAGGACTGGGTAGATGCAGGAACAGGGTAGGAGAGACCATGGCATACAGAGGACTGGGTAGCTGCAGGAACAGGGCTGGAGAGACCATGGCATACAGAGGACTGGGTAGCTGCAGGAACAGGGTAGGAGAGACCATGGCATACAGAGGACTGGGTAGATGCAGGAACAGGGTAGGAGAGACCATGGCATACAGAGGACTGGGTAGCTGCAGGAACAGGGTAGGAGAGACCATGGCATACAGAGGACTGGGTAGCTGCAGGAACAGGGTAGGAGACCCCATGGCATACAGAGGACTGGGTAGCTGCAGGAACAGGGTAGGAGGAACCATGGCATACAGAGGACTGGGTAGCTGCAGGAACAGGGTAGGAGAGACCATGGCATACAGAGGACTGGGTAGATGCAGGAACAGGGTAGGAGAGACCATGGCATACAGAGGACTGGGTAGCTGCAGGAACAGGGTAGGAGAGACCATGGCATACAGAGGACTGGGTAGCTGCAGGAACAGGGTAGGAGAGACCATGGCATACAGAGGACTGGGTAGCTGCAGGAACAGGGTAGGAGAGACCATGGCATACAGAGGACTGGGTAGCTGCAGGAACAGGGTAGGAGCGACCATGGCATACAGAGGACTGGGTAGCTGCAGGAACAGGGTAGGAGAGACCATGGCATACAGAGGACTGGGTAGCTGCAGGAACAGGGTAGGAGAGACCATGGCATACAGAGGACTGGGTAGCTGCAGGAACAGGGTAGGAGAGACCATGGCATACAGAGGACTGGGTAGCTGCAGGAACAGGGTAGGAGAGACCATGGCATACAGAGGACTGGGTAGCTGCAGGAACAGGGTAGGAGAGACCATGGCATACAGAGGACTGGGTAGATGCAGGAACAGGGTAGGAGGGTCCACGGCATACAGAGGACTGGGTAGCTGCAGGAACAGAGCTGGAGAGACCATGGCATACAGAGGACTGGGTAGCTGCAGGAACAGGGTAGGAGAGACCATGGCATACAGAGGACTGGGTAGCTGCAGGAACATGGTAGGAGAGACCATGGCATACAGAGGACTGGGTAGATGCAGGAACAGGGTAGCAGAGACCATGGCATACAGAGGACTGGGTAGCTGCAGGAACAGGGCTGGAGAGACCATGGCATACAGAGGACTGGGTAGCTGCAGGAACAGGGTAGGAGAGACCATGGCATACAGAGGACTGGGTAGCTGCAGGAACAGGGTAGGAGAGACCATGGCATACAGAGGACTGGGTAGCTGCAGGAACAGGGTAGGAGAGACCATGGCATACAGAGGACTGGGTAGCTGCAGGAACAGGGTACAAGAGACCATGGCATACAGAGGACTGGGTAGCTGCAGGAACAGGGTAGGAGAGACCATGGCATACAGAGGACTGGGTAGCTGCAGGAACAGGGTAGGAGAGACCATGGCATACAGAGGACTGGGTAGCTGCAGGAACAGGGTAGGAGAGACCATGGCATACAGAGGACTGGGTAGCTGCAGGAAAAGGGTACGAGAGACCATGGCATACAGAGTACTGGGTAGATGCAGGAACAGGGTAGGAGAGACCATGGCATACAGAGGACTGGGTAGCTGCAGGAACAGGGTAGGAGATACCATGGCATACAGAGGACTGGGTAGCTGCAGGAACAGGGTAGCAGAGACCATGGCATACAGAGTACTGGGTAGATGCAGGAACAGGGTAGGAGGGTCCACGGCATACAGAGTTTGGGCGGAATATCACTTGTCACCCAGCGAGAGGCTGCATGATCCTCAAACAGTGTTTGATGTGTTTCAGTGAAACACAGGTCAGTATTCTTAGAAGCCCAGACATTTCTGTATGTGACCCCATGTGAAAGCAGACTGTTGATGGTTGTCACTAATAAATGGAGGATCCCAGCTGCTACTATGTATTTCTCAGCAGCTGATATTAAACACATATTGTTTTTATAAGACCTGGAGAATCCTTCCTGGCATGGTTGAAAGAAAGTCAGCAAAGCGTTCCTCCAAGCTCTACTCCAGTGGATACGGATGCCTCTGTTCCTGCCCGTTTGATAATGGGCCATTCTAAATCTAGTCAGCTGAATGAACAAACCTACAGTCTATATCATAGCCAGATAACATACAGTATCTAGTCAGCTGAATGAACAAGTCTACAGTCTATATCATAGCCAGATAACATACAGTATCTAGTCAGCTGAATGAACAAACCTACAGTCTATATCATAGCCAGATAACATACAGTATCTAGTCAGCTGAATGAACAAGTCTACAGTCTATATCATAGCCAGATAACATACAGTATCTAGTCAGCTGAATGAACAAGTCTACAGTCTATATCATAGCCAGATAACATACAGTATCTAGTCAGCTGAATGAACAAGTCTACAGTCTATATCATAGCCAGATAACATACAGTATCTAGTCAGCTGAATGAACAAGTCTACAGTCTATATCATGGTGAATAGCCAGATAACATACAGTATCTAGTCAGCTGAATGAACAAGTCTACAGTCTATATCATGGTGAATAGCCAGATAACATACAGTATCTAGTTAGCTGAATGAACAAACCTACAGTCTATATCATAGCCAGATAACATACAGTATCTAGTCAGCTGAATGAACAAGTCTACAGTCTATATCATAGCCAGATAACATACAGTATCTAGTCAGCTCAATGAACAAGTCTACAGTCTATATCATAGCCAGATAACATACAGTATCTAGTCAGCTGAATGAACAAATCTACAGTCTATATCATAGCCAGATAACATACAGTATCTAGTCAGCTGAATGAACAAGTCTACAGTCTATATCATAGCCAGATAACATACAGTATCTAGTCAGCTGAATGAACAAGTCTACAGTCTATATCATGGTGAATAGCCAGATAACATACAGTATCTAGTCAGCTGAATGAACAAGTCTACAGTCTATATCATGGTGAATAGCCAGATAACATACAGTATCTAGTCAGCTGAATGAACAAGTCTACAGTCTATATCATGGTGAATAGCCAGATAACATACAGTATCTAGTCAGCTGAATGAACAAGTCTACAGTCTATATCATGGTGAATAGCCAGATAACATACAGCAGGTCAACTCATATTCTGTTCTTCTGAAATACAGTTTCTTTATACCATAATGTTTCTTTAAGACCTGTTTAAAATAATGGATTTTCAAATTAAATGAAATTGAATTGGTCACGTAGACGTGTTTAGCGGATGTTATTGCGGGTGTAGTGAAATGCTGGTATTTATTGTGATGATGTAGTCCTGTATTACGTAGATGTATATGATTGGTTTAAATGTAGATGCTCCAAAGGCTCATATCAATGGCTTGTATGTCCAGAGGCCTGGAGATGCTAAACTGTATCCAACAGTGTCACGTTCTGACCAGTAAAGGGCTTATTTGTTATTGTAGTTTGGTCAGGACGTGGCAGGGGGTATTTGTTTAGAGTGTTTCGGGGTTTGTGATATTATGTGTTTATGTAGAGGGGTGTTGGTTTAGAGTGTTTAGGGGTTTATTGGGCTATGTGTTTATGTAGAGGGGTGTTTGTTTAGAGTGTCTCGGGGTTTATTGGGCTATGTGTTTATGTAGAGGGGTGTTTGTTTAGAGTGTCTCGGGGTTTATTGGGCTATGTGTTTATGTAGAGGGGTGTTGGTTTAGAGTGTTTCGGGGTTTATTGGGCTATGTGTTTATGTAGAGGGGTGTTGGTTTAGAGTGTACCGGGGTTTTAGGTTTAGGTTCTAGGTTAGTGTATTCAATGTTAGTTCTAGGTTGTTTACGTCTATGTTCAGTTTATTGATTTGACCTTCAATTGGAGGCAGCTGTTTCTCGTTGCCTCTGATTGAAGGTCCTATGTATAGGGGTTGTTTTGTATGGGGTATTGTGGGTAGTTGCAGTTGCATAGCTTTGTGTTTGTTCGTACGTTTTCTTGTTTTGGTGTTCAATAAAAGTGAAAATATGAGCACTCAACTCCCTGCGCCTTGGTCCAATACCTACGAAAGACGTGACAAACAGTGACACCCAACGTGTGTGTGTGTGTTTTACCTGATATATCATCTGTTTATAACAGTTTACCTGATATATCATCTGTTTATAACAGTTTACCTGATATATCATCTGTTTATAACAGTTTACCTGATATATCATCTGTTTATTACAGTTTACCTGATATATCATCTGTGTATAACAGTTTACCTGATATATCATCTGTGTATAACAGTTTACCTGATATATCATCTGTTTATAACAGTTTACCTGATATATCATCTGTTTATAACAGTTTACCTGATATATCATCTGTTTATAACAGTTTACCTGATATATCATCTGTTTATAACAGTTTACCTGATATATCATCTGTTTATAACAGTTTACCTGATATATCATCTGTTCTGTTTATAACAGTTTACCTGATATATCATCTGTTTATAACAGTTTACCTGATATATCATCTGTGTATAACAGTTTACCTGATATATCATCTGTGTATAACAGTTTACCTGATATATCATCTGTGTATAACAGTTTACCTGATATATCATCTGTGTATAACAGTTTACCTGATATATCATCTGTGTATAACAGTATTACCTGATATATCATCTGTTTATTACAGTTTACCTGATATATCATCTGTGTATAACAGTTTACCTGATATATCATCTGTTTATACCAGTTTACCTGATATATCATCTGTTTATACCAGTTTACCTGATATATCATCTGTGTATAACAGTTTACCTGATATATCATCTGTTTATAACAGTTTACCTGATATATCATCTGTGTATAACAGTTTACCTGATATATCATCTGTGTATAACAGTTTACCTGATATATCATCTGTGTATAACAGTTTACCTGATATATCATCTGTGTATAACAGTTTACCTGATATATCATCTGTGTATAACAGTTTACCTGATATATCATCTGTTTATTACAGTTTACCTGATATATCATCTGTGTATAACAGTTTACCTGATATATCATCTGTTTATTACAGTTTACCTGATATATCATCTGTTTATACCAGTTTACCTGATATATCATCTGTTTATACCAGTTTACCTGATATATCATCTGTTTATACCAGTTTACCTGATATATCATCTGTTTATAACAGTTTACCTGATATATCATCTGTTTATACCAGTTTACCTGATATATCATCTGTTTATACCAGTTTACCTGATATATCATCTGTTTATTACAGTTTACCTGATATATCATCTGTTTATACCAGTTTAGCTGATATATCATCTGTGTATAACAGTTTACCTGATATATCATCTGTGTATAACAGTTTACCTGATATATCATCTGTTTATACCAGTTTACCTGATATATCATCTGTTTATAACAGTCCCCAGCAGAATGTATGAGTCCAGTGACTAATGTTTGCCAACCTAACAATCCCCAGCAGAACGTTCCCTTCCTTACTGCAGTGTGGATCTCTGTTCCGCTCCGACACCTCACGGTCTCTACACTTCTTCATCATCCCTCTATCCCTCCATTCTCAGCCACCTGCCCTCCTCTTCTCCTCTCCGGAGGCGACGTCTGGCTCTATCATGTCCCTGGCATCTATCACCCAGCTCCAAACGGGCATCTGTCCCTTATACCCCTGCTCCCTCCAGGCAGAGGCACGGTGACAGCGCCAAGCTGCCAAGCAGCCAGCCTGCCAGCCTGCATTGATACTATTACATTCGATGAGATGTTCAATCTCTCCCCTGACCCAGTCTGTAAAACCTACATGTTTCAAGCAGACCACCGTAGTCCCTGTGCCCAAGAACACTAAGGTAACCTGCCTAAATGACGACCGCCCCGTAGCACTCACGTCCGTAGCCATGAAGTGCTTTGAAAGGCTCACAAGGTCATGGCTCACATCAACACCATTATCCCAGAAACCCTAGACCCACTTCAATTTGCATATCGCCCCAACAGATCCACAGATGATGCAATCTCTACTGCACTCCACACTGCCCTTTCCCACCTGGACAAAAGGAACACCTATGTGAGAATGCTAAGGGCTAGTGGCTAGGGAGTAAGGGCTAGTGGCTAGGGAGTAAGAGTTAGGGGATAGGGTGTAAGGGCTAGTGGCTAGGGAGTAAGAGTTAGGGGATAGGGAGTAAGAGTTAGGGGATAGGGAGTAAGGGCTAGGGGATAGGGAGTAAGGGCTAGGGGATAGGGAGTAAGGGCTAGGGGATAGGGAGTAAGAGCTAGGGGATAGGGTGTAAGTGCTAGGGGATAGGGTGTAGGGGATAGGGAGTAAGGGCTAGGGAATAGGGTGTAGGGGATAGGGTGTAAGAGCTAGGGGATAGGGTGTAAGAGCTAGGGGATAGGGAGTAAGAGCTAGGGGATAGGGAGTAAGAGCTAGGGGATAGGGAGTAAGAGCTAGGGGATAGGGTGTAGGGGATAGGGAGTAAGGGCTAGGGAATAGGGTGTAAGGGATAGGGAGTAAGAGCTAGGGGATAGGGTGTAAGAGCTAGGGGATAAGGTCTAAGAGCTAGTGGATAGGGAGTAGGGGATAGGAGATAGGGAGTAAGGGCTAGGGGATAGAGTGTAGGGGATAGGGAGTAAGGGCTAGGGGATAAGGTGTAAGAGCTAGTGGATAGGGAGTAAGGGCTAGGAGATAGGGAGTAAGAGCTAGGGGATAGGGTGTAGGGGATAGGGAGTAAGGGCTAGGGAATAGGGTGTAGGGGATATGGTGTAAGGGCTAGGGGATAGGGAGTAAGGGCTAGGGAATAGGGTGTAGGGGATAGGGTGGAAGAGCTAGGGGATAGGGAGTAAGAGCTAGGGGATAGGGTGTAGGGGATAGGGAGTAAGGGCTAGGGAATAGGGTGTAGGGGATAGGGTGTAAGGTTGTAAGGGCTAGGGGATAGGGAGAAAGAGTTTGTGCCTAGGGGTCATTTTGGGACAGTCCCAATGAAGTCCTTCCTACCCAGTATGACCACTCAGCACAGTGTTTGTCTCTGAGTCATATAGCGATGGGCCACTTCACCACTTCTCTCCCTAAAGACACATTCATTATATTGGTAGCAAAGTGGTCAGTAATGAGCAGCCAAACCAACGAGCTTTTAGACTGCTGTGCTCTCATTGACTCTCTCATTGACTGCTTTAATGTGTGGAGTGGTGAGTGGACAAGTGGACAGTCCCTCCCTCCATTATGCCATAGCTAGTCTGCAATCTAGTCTGCATTAGGGCAGGCTTGGCTGGCCTACAGTCTGCGGGACACACAGGGACAGCTCCAGCTATACAGAGCTCTATAGTCATAGCCAGGGGAAGATGTTTGGGGTGGGGGAGCTTCCATTTGTTACCCGCGCTACAGACGGCCATATCAGTCTGATAATACAGGACTTGTTTATTTATATACTATATATAAAGCTACTTCCTGTGGCCATGTCTATAGGCTATCTAACCTTGTATGGGGTAAGGGATTACATTTTACATTTACATTTACATTACATTTTAGTCATTTAGCAGACACTCTTATCCAGAGCGACTTACAGTAGTGAATGCATACATTTCATTACATTAGGGATAGTGGATAGGGTGTAGGGGATAGGGGATAGGGAGTAAGGGCTAGGGGATAGGGGACTAGATATGATTCTTCCTGTGTGTGTAGGAACATCTCTGTTAGTGGATAGGGTGTAGGGGATAGGGGATAGGGAGTAAGGGCTAGGGGATAAGGGACTAGATATGATTCTTCCTGTGTGTGTAGGAACATCTCTGATAGTGGATAGGGTGTAGGGGATAGGGGATAGGGAGTACGGGCTAGGGGATAAGGGACTATATATGATTCTACCTTCCTGTGTGTGTAGGAACATCTCTGTTAGTGGATAGGGTGTAGGGGATAGGGGATAGGGAGTAAGGGCTAGGGGATAAGGGACTAGATATGATTCTACCTTCCTGTGTGTGTAGGAACATCTCTGTTAGTGGATAGGGTGTAGGGGATAGGAGATAGGGAGTAAGAGCTAGGGGATAGGGGACTAGATATGATTCTTCCTGTGTGTGTAGGAACATCTCTGTTAGTGGATAGGGTGTAGGGGGTAGGGGATAGGGAGTAAGGGCTAGGGGATAAGGGACTAGATATGATTCTTCCTGTGTGTGTAGGAACATCTCTGTTAGTGGATAGGGTGTAGGGGGTAGGGGATAGGGAGTAAGGGCTAGGGGATAAGGGACTAGATATGATTCTTCCTGTGTGTGTAGGAACATCTCTGTTAGTGGATAGGGTGTAGGGGATAGGGGATAGGGAGTAAGGGCTAGGGGATAGGGGACTAGATATGATTCTTCCTGTGTGTGTAGGAACATCTCTGTTAGTGGATAGGGTGTAGGGGATAGGGGATAGGGAGTAAGGGCTAGGGGATAGGGGACTAGATATGATTCTTCCTGTGTGTGTAGGAACATCTCTGTTAGTGGATAGGGGGTAGGGGGTAGGGGATAGGGAGTAAGGGCTAGGGGATAAGGGACTAGATATGATTCTTCCTGTGTGTGTAGGAACATCTCTGTTAGTGGATAGGGTGTAGGGGGTAGGGGATAGGGAGTAAGGGCTAGGGGATAAGGGACTAGATATGATTCTTCCTGTGTTTGTAGGAACATCTCTGTTAGTGGATAGGGTGTAGGGGATAGGGGATAGGGAGTAAGAGCTAGGGGATAAGGGACTAGATATGATTCTACCTTCCTGTGTGTGTAGGAACATCTCTGTTAGTGGATAGGGTGTAGGGGATAGGGAGTAAGGGTTAGGGGATAAGGGACTAGATATGATTCTTCCTGTGTGTGTAGGAACATCTCTGTTAGTGGAGGTTGAAGGACGGCCGTGTTGAAAACCTTCAGCATCTTTATCATCATTGTGTTCAGTGGTGAACGTCTCGTACTGAGCATGCCCAGTAGTGACCTTCAGTTTCTATGGCTTTCTGGTTTCTATTGACTTAGAGATGGTCACTGTGGATGTTCAATCAGTACGGCAATGCCTGTGTGTGTGTGTGTGTGTGTGTGTGTGTGTGTGTGTGTGTGTGTGTGTGTGTGTGTGTGTGTGTGTGTGTGTGTGTGTGTGTGTGTGTGTGTGAGAGAGAGAGAGTGAGCTCGTCACATTGAACGGATTCCCTTGGTGTTTGGTTCAGTACAGAACATCTGCTCATGGTTCTGGTGGTTCCCCAGCAGGGTTGGACGTGTAGACGAAGCATTACAGCAGCAGGGCTGGACGTGTAGATAAAGCATTACAGCAGGTCGGAGGAACAGATTTGATTCTACTAGTGAGGTAAGGGGAAGTGTATGGTCCGGTGCTGGAAGGAGGGATTGTAAAGCACTGGGCCGTGTGTGTGAGGTATGGTAGAGTAGGGGTGGGGGAGTGTAGTGTGAGGTATGGTAGAGTAGGGGTGGGGGAGTGTAGTGTGTGTGTGGTATGGTAGAGTAGGGGTGGGGAGTGTAGTGTGAGGTATGGTAGAGTAGGGGGGGGAGTGTAGTGTGTGAGGTATGGTAGAGTAGGGGGGGAGTGTAGTGTGTGTGAGGTATGGTAGAGTAGGGGTGGGGGAGTGTAGTGTGTGTGAGGTATGGTAGAGTAGGGGGGGGAGTGTAGTGTGAGGTATGGTAGAGTAGGGGGGGGAGTGTAGTGTGTGTGAGGTATGGTAGAGTAGGGGGGGGAGTGTAGTGTGTGAGGTATGGTAGAGTAGGGGTGGGGGAGTGTAGTGTGAGGTATGGTAGAGTAGGGGTGGGGGAGTGTAGTGTGAGGTATGGTAGAGTAGGGGTGGGGGAGTGTAGTGTGTGTGAGGTATGGTAGAGTAGGGGTGGGGAGTGTAGTGTGTGAGGTATGGTAGAGTAGGGTGGGGTAGTGTAGTGTGTGTGTGGTATGGTAGAGTAGGGGTGGGGGAGTGTAGTGTGAGGTATGGTAGAGTAGGGGTGGGGAGTGTAGTGTGAGGTATGGTAGAGTAGGGGGGGGAGTGTAGTGTGTGTGAGATATGGTAGAGTAGGGGTGGGGAGTGTAGTGTGAGGTATGGTAGAGTAGGGGTGAGGGAGTGTAGTGTGTGTGTGAGGTATGGTAGAGTAGGGGTGGGGGAGTGTAGTGTGAGGTATGGTAGAGTAGGGGGGGGAGTGTAGTGTGAGGTATGGTCGAGTAGGGGTGGAGAGTGTAGTGTGAGGTATGGTAGAGTAGGGGGGGGGTGTAGTGTAGTGTGTGGTATGGTAGAGTAGGGGGGGGAGTGTAGTGTAGTGTGTGGTATGGTAGAGTAGGGGTGAGGGAGTGTAGTGTGTGTGAGGTATGGTAGAGTAGGGGTGGGGAGTGTAGTGTGAGGTATGGTAGAGTAGGGGGGGGAGTGTAGTGTGAGGTATGGTAGAGTAGGGGTGGGGAGTGTAGTGTGAGGTATGGTAGAGTAGGGGGGGGAGTGTAGTGTGAGGTATGGTAGAGTAGGGGGGAGTGTAGTGTGTGTGAGGTATGGTAGAGTAGGGGGGGAGTGTAGTGTGAGGTATGGTAGAGTAGGGGTGGGGAGTGTAGTGTGTGTGGTATGGTAGAGTAGGGGTGGGGGAGTGTAGTGTGTGTGAGGTATGGTAGAGTAGGGTGGGGGAGTGTAGTGTGAGGTATGGTAGAGTAGGGGTGGGGGAGTGTAGTGTGTGAGGTATGGTAGAGTAGGGTGGGGGAGTGTAGTGTGTGTGTGGTATGGTAGAGTAGGGGTGGGGGAGTGTAGTGTGAGGTATGGTAGAGTAGGGGTGGGGGAGTGTAGTGTGTGTGAGGTATGGTAGAGTAGGGGGGTAGTGTAGTGTGAGGTATGGTAGAGTAGGGGGGGAGTGTAGTGTGAGGTATGGTAGAGTAGGGGGGGGAGTGTAGTGTGAGGTATGGTAGAGTAGGGGGGTAGTGTAGTGTGTGTGAGGTATGGTAGAGTAGGGGTGGGGGGAGTGTAGTGTGTGAGGTATGGTAGAGTAGGGGGGGGAGTGTAGTGTGTGGTATGGTAGAGTAGGGGGGGGGAGTGTAGTGTGTGTGAGGTATGGTAGAGTAGGGGGGGGAGTGTAGTGTGTGGTATGGTAGAGTAGGGGGGGGGGAGTGTAGTGTGTGTGAGGTATGGTAGAGTAGGGGGGGGAGTGTAGTGTGTGGTATGGTAGAGTAGGGGTGGGGGAGTGTAGTGTGTGTGAGGTATGGTAGAGTAGGGGTGGGGGAGTGTAGTGTGTGGTATGGTAGAGTAGGGGTGGGGGAGGGTAGTGTGTGTGTGGTATGGTAGAGTAGGGGTGGGGGAGTGTAGTGTGTGTGAGGTATGGTAGAGTAGGGGTGGGGGAGTGTAGTGTGAGGTATGGTAGAGTAGGGGTGAGGGAGTGTAGTGTGAGGTATGGTAGAGTAGGGGTGGGGAGTGTAGTGTGTGTGGTATGGTAGAGTAGGGGTGGGGAGTGTAGTGTAGTGTGAGGTATGGTAGAGTAGGGTGGGGAGTGTAGTGTAGTGTGTGTGAGGTATGGTAGAGTAGGGGTGAGGGAGTGTAGTGTGAGGTATGGTAGAGTAGGGGTGGGGAGTGTAGTGTGTGTGAGGTATGGTAGAGTAGGGGTGGGGGAGTGTAGTGTGAGGTATGGTAGAGTAGGGTGGGGGAGTGTAGTGTGAGGTATGGTAGAGTAGGGGTGGGGGAGTGTAGTGTGTGGTATGGTAGAGTAGGGGGGGGGAGTGTAGTGTGTGTGAGGTATGGTAGAGTAGGGGGGGGGAGTGTAGTGTGTGGTATGGTAGAGTAGGGGTGGGGAGTGTAGTGTGTGGTATGGTAGAGTAGGGGGGGGGGAGTGTAGTGTGTGTGTGTGAGGTATGGTAGAGTAGGGGTGGGGAGTGTAGTGTGTGGTATGGTAGAGTAGGGGTGAGGGAGTGTAGTGTGTGTGAGGTATGGTAGAGTAGGGGTGGGGAGTGTAGTGTGTGTGAGGTATGGTAGAGTAGGGGTGGGGTAGTGTAGTGTGAGGTATGGTAGAGTAGGGTGGGGAGTGTAGTGTGAGGTATGGTAGAGTAGGGGTGGGGGAGTGTAGTGTGAGGTATGGTAGAGTAGGGTGGGGAGTGTAGTGTGAGGTATGGTAGAGTAGGGGTGGGGGAGTGTAGTGTGAGGTATGGTAGAGTAGGGGGGGGGGGTGTAGTGTGTGTGAGGTATGGTAGAGTAGGGGTGGGGGAGTGTAGTGTGAGGTATGGTAGAGTAGGGGGGGGGGTGTAGTGTGTGTGAGGTATGGTAGAGTAGGGTGGGGAGTGTAGTGTGAGGTATGGTAGAGTAGGGGTGGGGGAGTGTAGTGTGTGGTATGGTAGAGTAGGGGTGAGGGAGTGTAGTGTGTGTGAGGTATGGTAGAGTAGGGGTGGGGGAGTGTAGTGTGAGGTATGGTAGAGTAGGGTGGGGAGTGTAGTGTGAGGTATGGTAGAGTAGGGGTGGGGGAGTGTAGTGTGAGGTATGGTAGAGTAGGGGGGGGGGTGTAGTGTGTGTGAGGTATGGTAGAGTAGGGGGGGGAGTGTAGTGTGTGGTATGGTAGAGTAGGGGGGTAGTGTAGTGTGTGTGAGGTATGGTAGAGTAGGGGTGGGGGAGTGTAGTGTAGTGTGAGGTATGGTAGAGTAGGGGTGGGGGAGTGTAGTGTAGTGTGAGGTATGGTAGAGTAGGGGTGGGGAGTGTAGTGTGAGGTATGGTAGAGTAGGGGTGGGGGAGTGTAGTGTAGTGTGAGGTATGGTAGAGTAGGGGTGGGGGAGTGTAGTGTGTGGTATGGTAGAGTAGGGGTGGGGAGTGTAGTGTGTGTGAGGTATGGTAGAGTAGGGGTGGAGTGTAGTGTGTGTGAGGTATGGTAGAGTAGGGGTGGGGAGTGTAGTGTGAGGTATGGTAGAGTAGGGGTGGGGAGTGTAGTGTGAGGTATGGTAGAGTAGGGGTGAGGGAGTGTAGTGTGTGTGAGGTATGGTAGAGTAGGGGTGGGGAGTGTAGTGTGAGGTATGGTAGAGTAGGGGTGGGGAGTGTAGTGTGAGGTATGGTAGAGTAGGGGTGGGGAGTGTAGTGTGAGGTATGGTAGAGTAGGGGGGGGAGTGTAGTGTGAGGTATGGTAGAGTAGGGGTGGGGAGTGTAGTGTGTGTGAGGTATGGTAGAGTAGGGGTGGGGGAGTGTAGTGTGAGGTATGGTAGAGTAGGGGTGGGGGAGTGTAGTGTGTGTGTGTGGTATGGTAGGGGTGAGGGAGTGTAGTGTGAGGTATGGTAGAGTAGGGGGGGGAGTGTAGTGTGAGGTATGGTAGAGTAGGGGTGGGGGAGTGTAGTGTGTGTGTGGTATGGTAGAGTAGGGGTGGGGAGTGTAGTGTGTGTGGTATGGTAGAGTAGGGGGGGGGAGTGTAGTGTGAGGTATGGTAGAGTAGTGGGGGGGGAGTGTAGTGTGTGTGTGGTATGGTAGAGTAGGGGGGGGGGAGTGTAGGGTTGTGAGGTATGGTAGAGTAGGGGTGGGGGAGTGTAGTGTGTGTGTGTGAGGTATGGTAGAGTAGGGGTGGGGGAGTGTAGTGTGTGTGAGGTAGAGTGGGGGTGGGGGAGTGTAGTGTGAGGTATGGTAGAGTAGGGGTGAGGGAGTGTAGTGTGTGTGTGTGGTAGAGTGGGGGTGGGGGAGTGTAGTGTGAGGTATGGTAGAGTAGGGGGGGATTGTGCTGCTTGGCACCCTGCCACAACGTGGGTGTTGTTATAATTCCCTCTATTAAAGACCTGCAAATAACTTCTATCTCTGTCCTCCTCCATACATCCTCTCTCTCTCTCTCTTTCTCCCCACCTCTCTCTCGCTCTCTCTCTTTCTCTCTCTCTCTCTCTCTCTCTCTCTCTCTCTCTCTCTCTCTCTCTCTCTTTCTCCCCACCTCTCTCGCTCTCTCTCTCTCTTTCTTTCTCTCCACCTCTCTCTCCTCTCTCTCTTTCTTTCTCTCCACCTCTCTCTCTCTCTCTCTCTCTCTCTCTCTCTCTTTCTCTCCACCTCTCTCTCTCTCTCTCTCTCTCTCTCTCTCTCTCTTTCTCCCCACCTCTCTCTTTATCTCCTCTGTCTCTGTCTGACTAAGCTCTTTCCGTCCCTGGAGATAATGTGGTCTCTGGGTGGGATAGATAGCACTGCAGCTGAGAGTACCAAGATGACATTTCCTTACTGGCTCTGGGAACACTTTCCTTCTTTTAATCCCAGCGGGTCCAGACCCTCGCCGGCCTTGAAATGGACATTTCAAGGAAGAGCTGAGTTGGATGGTGCTCTTTTGTTGCCGTGGAGTGCGGTGTGTGTGTGTGTGTGTGTGTGTGTGTGTGTGTGTGTGTGTGTGTGTGTGTGTGTGTGTGTGTGTGTGTGTGTGTTGTTGAAATAAGAGGACAGAACTATCCCGGCTGGATGGAACAGGAAAGAAGAGTTTAATCAGATCTAATTCTCCTTCATCCAATAGTGTTGATGACAGCAGAAACAAAACCCTTCTGTGTTCAGTGTGTAACAGTTTACATTGAACAGTATATTTTATATTCTACCAGTGGACTGGCTGGCACACTGCCACCTGCTGACTGATCACATGACTACACAGACATCCTCTCCCAGGGAAACTCACTCCCTGGCTTTTCTACGTAGCCTGTGGTTCTTTCTCCAGTCCTCTGTCCTCCATTCCTCGCATCCTCTATCCTCACCTCCTCTATCCTCACCTCCTCTATCCTCACCTCCTCTATCCTCACCTCCTCTATCCTCACCTCCTCTATCCTCGCCTCCTCTATCCTCACCTCCTCTATCCTCGCCTCCTCTATCCTCACCTCCTCTATCCTCACCTCCTCTATCCTCGCCTCCTCTATCCTCACCTCCTCTATCCTCACCTCCTGATTAAGTGATTTTGCCTGTCCTTCTACTGTCACTGGTGTAGTGATTTTGCCTGTCCTTCTACTGTCACTGGTGTAGTGATTTTGCCTGTCCTTCTACTGTCACTTGTGTAGTGATTTTGCCTGTCCTTCTACTGTCACTGGTGTAGTGATTTAGCCTGTCCTTCTACTGTCACTGGTGTAGTGATTTAGCCTGTCCTTCTACTGTCACTGGTGTAGTGATTTTGCCTGTCCTTCTACTGTCACTGGTGTAGTGATTTTGCCTGTCCTTCTACTGTCACTGGTGTAGTGATTTTGCCTGTCCTTCTACTGTCACTGGTGTAGTGATTTTACCTGTCCTACTGTCACTGGTGTAGTGATTTGCCTGTCCTTCTACTGTCACTGGTGTAGTGATTTTGCCTGTCCTTCTACTGTCACTGGTGTAGTGATTTTGCCTGTCCTACTGTCACTGGTGTAGTGATATCGCCTGTCCTTCTACTGTCACTGGTGTAGTGATTTTGCCTGTCCTTCTACTGTCACTGGTGTAGGGATTTTACCTGTCCTTCTACTGTCACTGGTGTAGTGATTTTGCCTGTCCTTCTACTGTCACTGGTGTAGTGATTTTGCCTGTCCTTCTACTGTCACTGGTGTAGTGATTTAGCCTGTCCTTCTACTGTCACTGGTGTAGGGATTTTACCTGTCCTTCTACTGTCACTGGTGTAGTGATTTTGCCTGTCCTTCTACTGTCGCTGGTGTAGTGATTTTGCCTGTCCTTCTCCTGTCACTGGTGTAGTGATTTTGCCTGTCCTTCTACTGTCACTGGTGTAGTGATTTTGCCTGTCCTTCTACTGTCACTGGTGTAGTGATTTTGCCTGTCCTTCTACTGTCACTGGTGTAGTGATTTTGCTTGTCCTTCTACTGTCACTGGTGTAGTGATTTTGCCTGTCCTTCTCCTGTCACTGGTGTAGTGATTTTGCCTGTCCTTCTACTGTCACTGGTGTAGTGATTTTGCCTGTCCTTCTACTGTCACTGGTGTAGTGATTTTGCCTGTCCTTCTATTGTCACTGGTGTAGTGATTTTGCCTGTCCTTCTACTGTCACTGGTGTAGTGATTTTGCCTGTCCTTCTACTGTCACTGGTGTAGTGATTTTGCCTGTCCTTCTACTGTCACTGGTGTAGTGATTTTGCCTGTCCTTCTACTGTCACTGGTGTAGTGATTTTGCCTGTCCTTCTACTGTCACTGGTGTAGTGATTGTGCCTGTCCTTCTACTGTCACTGGTGTAGTGATTTTACCTGTCCTTCTACTGTCACTGGTGTAGTGATTTGCCTGTCCTACTGTCACTGGTGTAGTGATTTTGCCTGTCCTTCTACTGTCACTGGGGTAGTGATTTTGCCTGTCCTACTACTGTCACTGGTGTAGTGATTTTGCCTGTCCTATTACTGTCACTGGTGTAGTGATTTTGCCTGTCCTTCTACTGTCACTGGTGTAGTGATTTGCCTGTCCTACTGTCACTGGTGTAGTGATTTGCCTGTACTACTGTCACTGGTGTAGTGATTTTGCCTGTTGGCTTGAAATACAAACTAGAAAGGTCACTGTCTGTCCGCTCCCAACCTCCTACATCTCAGGGATTCCAGGAACGAAGAACCACTCAGAGCTGTGCATAATGGTTCTAGGCTGAAGTCTCTCTCTCTCTCTCTCTCTCTCTCTCTGTCTGTCTGTCTGTCTGTCTGTCTGTCTGTCTGTCTGTCTGTCTGTCTGTCTGTCTGTCTGTCTGTCTGTCTGTCTGTCTCTCAGCAGTGGTTTATATCCATGGAGACACACAGAAACCTCATTAGATGGCATGATTCATGATAGGACTTGCATTAAATACTGTTGATGCTTTGCGATAAATCTTTCACTAAATCCCAAGGGAGTCATTCCAATGTGACATCAACCTTGTTTAATGCTGCTGTTCCAATGTGACATCAACCTTGTTTAATGCTGCTGTTCTATCACACTTAACTCCATATATTTCAATTACTCAAATCCTTGTTTCTTGATGTGCTGCTCTTGGACACTAATCTGGGAAAAACGAGAGAGAAAGACCGATCAATAAAACACAGTAAAATCAAGTCAGAGAGACAGACAGACAGATCAATAAAACACAGTGAAATCAAGTCAGAGAGACTGACAGACAGACAGATGAATAAAACACAGTAAAATCAAGTCAGAGAGACAGACAGACAGATCAATAAAACACAGTGAAATCAAGTCAGAGAGAAGGACAGACAGATGAATAAAACACAGTTAAATCAAGTCAGAGAGACTGACAGACAGACAGATGAATAAAACACAGTAAAATCAAGTCAGAGAGACAGACAGACAGACAGATGAATAAAACACAGTAACATCAAGTCAGAGAGACAGACAGACAGACAGACAGACAGACAGATCAATAAAACACAGTGAAATCAAGTCAGAGAGACTGACAGACAGACAGATGAATAAAACACAGTAAAATCAAGTCAGAGAGACAGACAGACAGATCAATAAACACAGTAACATCAAGTCAGAGAGACAGACAGACAGACAGACAGACAGACAGACAGACAGATCAATAAAACACAGTGAAATCAAGTCAGAGAGACTGACAGACAGACAGATGAATAAAACACAGTAAAATCAAGTCAGAGAGACAGACATACAGATGAATAAACACAGTAAAATCAAGTCAGAGAGACAGACAGACAGATGAATAAACACAGTAAAATCAAGTCAGAGAGACTGACAGACAGATGAATAAAACACAGTAAAATCAAGTCAGAGAGACTGACAGACAGATGAATAAAACACAGTAAAATCAAGTCAGAGAGACAGACAGACAGATGAATAAAACACAGTAAAATCAAGTCAGAGAGACAGACAGACAGATGAATAAAACACAGTAAAATCAAGTCAGAGAGACAGACAGACAGATGAATAAAACACAGTAAAATCAAGTCAGAGAGACAGACAGACAGACAGATGAATAAAACACAGTAAAATCAAGTCAGAGAGACAGACAGACAGATGAATAAAACACAGTAAAATCAAGTCAGAGAGACAGACAGACAGATGA
Source organism: Salmo trutta (assembly GCF_901001165.1). Classification (NCBI taxonomy): domain Eukaryota; kingdom Metazoa; phylum Chordata; class Actinopteri; order Salmoniformes; family Salmonidae; genus Salmo; species Salmo trutta. The sequence continues at coordinate 184,907 of NW_021822717.1, forward strand.
ATAAAACACAGTAAAATCAAGTCAGAGAGACAGACAGACAGATGAATAAACACAGTAAAATCAAGTCAGAGAGACAGACAGATGAATAAAACACAGTAAAATCAAGTCAGAGAGACA
>NW_021822717.1:190023-205023 GCF_901001165.1 Salmo trutta
GGACAAACAATGGTAGACCTCTCAAATCACATTGGACAAACAATGGTAGGCCTCTCAAATCATATTGGACAAACAACGGTAGGCCTCTCAAAATCATATTGTGCAAACAACGGTAGGCCTCTCAATCATATTGGACAAACAACGGTAGACCTCTCAAATCATATTGGACAACAACGGTAGGCCTCTCAAATCATATTGGACAAACAACGGTAGGCCTCTCAAATCATATTGGACAAACAACGGTAGGCCTCTCAAATCATATTGGACAAACAACGGTAGGCCTCTCAAATCATATTGGACAAACAACGGTAGGCCTCTCAAATCATATTGGACAAACAACGGTAGGCCTCTCAAATCATATTGGACAAACAACGGTAGGCCTCTCAAATCACATTGGACAAACAACGGTAGGCCTCTCAAATCATATTGGACAAACAACGGTAGGCCTCTCAAATCACATTGGACAAACAACGGTAGGCCTCTCAAATCATATTGGACAAACAACGGTAGACCTCTCAAATCATATTGGACAAACAACGGTAGGCCTCTCAAATCATATTGGACAAACAACGGTAGGCCTCTCAAATCATATTGGACAAACAACGGTAGGCCTCTCAAATCATATTGGACAAACAACGGTAGACCTCTCAAATCATATTGGACAAACAACGGTAGGCCTCTCAAATCATATTGGACAAACAACGGTAGGCCTCTCAAATCATATTGGACAAACAACGGTAGGCCTCTCAAATCATATTGGACAAACAACGGTAGGCCTCTCAAATCATATTGTGCAAACAACGGTAGGCCTCTCAAATCATATTGGACAAACAACGGTAGGCCTCTCAAATCATATTGGACAAACAACGGTAGGCCTCTCAAATCATATTGGACAAACAACGGTATGCCTCTCAAATCATATTGGACAAACAACGGTAGACCTCTCAAATCATATTGGACAAACAACGGTAGGCCTCTCAAATCACATTGGACAAACAACGGTAGCCCTCTCAAATCATATTGGACAAACAACGGTAGACCTCTCAAATCACATTGGACAAACAACGGTAGTCCTCTCAAATCACATTGGACAAACAACGGTAGGCCTCTCAAATCATATTGGACAAACAACGGTAGGCCTCTCAAATCATATTGGACAAACAACGGTAGGCCTCTCAAATCATATTGGACAAACAATGGTAGGCCTCTCAAATCATATTGGACAAACAATGGTAGACCTCTCAAATCATATTGGACAAACAACGGTAGGCCTCTCAAATCATATTGGACAAACAACGGTAGACCTCTCAAATCATATTGGACAAACAACGGTAGGCCTCTCAAATCATATTGGACAAACAACGGTAGGCCTCTCAAATCATATTGGACAAACAACGGTAGGCCTCTCAAATCATATTGGACAAACAACGGTAGGCCTCTCAAATCACATTGGACAAACAACGGTAGGCCTCTCAAATCATATTGGACAAACAACGGTAGACCTCTCAAATCACATTGGACAAACAACGGTAGACCTCTCAAATCATATTGGACAAACAACGGTAGACCTCTCAAATCATATTGGACAAACAACGGTAGACCTCTCAAATCATATTGGACAAACAACGGTAGACCTCTCAAATCATATTGGACAAACAACGGAAGACCTCTCAAATCATATTGGACAAACAACGGTAGGCCTCTCAAATCATATTGGACAAACAACGGTAGGCCTCTCAAATCATATTGGACAAACAACGGTAGACCTCTCAAATCATTTTGGACAAACAATGGTAGACCTCTCAAATCATATTGGACAAACAATGGTAGACCTCTCAAATCATATTGGACAAACATTGGTAGACCACTCAAATCATATTGGACAAACAATGGTAGACCTCTCAAATCATATTGGACAGTATTAACCAGTTAGAATCGCTAGAAATTCAGGAATAGATGAATCGAATTGGGTTTTCAGTGGGTTGTCAGTAAGTTGTCAGTGGGTTGTCAGTGGGCTGTCTGTGGGCTGTCAGTGGCTGTCAGTGGGCTGTCAGTGGGCTGTTAGTGGGCTGTCAGTGGGTTGTCAGTGGGTTGTCAGTGGGCTGTCAGTGGGCTGTTAGTGGGTTGTCAGTGGGCTGTCAGTGGGTTGTCAGTGGGCTGTTTGTGGGTTGTTAGTGGGTTGTTAGTGGGCTGTCAGTGGGCTGTCAGTGGGTTGTTAGTGGGTTGTCAGTGGGTTGTGTGGAGTGACGTCTCCAGCTGTCTGACTAGGAGAGACTAGCTGTGTGGAGACTCCAGCTGTCTAACTAGGAGAGACTAGCTGTGTGGAGACTCCACCTGTCTAACTAGGAGACTAGCTGTGTGGAGACTCCAGCTGTCTGACTAGGAGAGACTAGCTGTGTGGAGACTCCAGCTGTCTAACTAGGAGAGACTAGCTGTGTGGAGACTCCAGCTGTCTGACTAGGAGATACTAGCTGTGTGGAGACTCCAGCTGTCTAACTAGGAGAGACTAGCTGTGTGGAGACTCCAGCTGTCTGACTAGGAGATACTAGCTGTGTGGAGACTCCAGCTGTCTGACTAGGAGATACTAGCTGTGTGGAGACTCCAGCTCTCTAACTAGGAGAGACTCTGTTGCTGTCTCTCTCTCTGTTCCCTGTTTCTCCTGTTGCTGTCTCTCTCTCTCTGTTCCTTGTTTCTCCTGTTGCTGTCTCTCTCTCTGTTCCATGTTTCTCCTGTTGCTGTCTCTCTCTCTGTTCCATGTTTCTCCTGTTGCTGTCTCTCTCTCTCTGTTCCCTGTTTCTCCTGTTGCTGTCTCTCTCTCTCTGTTCCATGTTTCTCCTGTTGCTGTCTCTCTCTCTGTTCCATGTTTCTCCTGTTGCTGTCTCTCTCTCTCTGTTCCCTGTTTCTCATGTTGCTGTCTCTCTCTCTGTTCCATGTTTCTCCTGTTGCTGTCTCTCTCTCTGTTCCATGTTTCTCCTGTTGCTGTCTCTCTCTCCGTTCCATGTTTCTCCTGTTGCTGTCTCTCTCTCCGTTCCATGTTTCTCCTGTTGCTGTCTTCTTTGATGCTGCGGTGTGTGTGTGTGTGTGTGTGTGTCTGTCTGTCTGTCTGTCTGTCTGTCTGTCTGTCTGTCTGTCTGTCTGTCTGTCTGTCTGTCTGTCTGTGTGTGTGTGTGTGTGTGTGTGTGTGTGTGTGTGTGTGTGTGTGTGTGTGTGTGTGTGTATTTGCAGAATATATTTGTGTTCTGGTTCTCTCAGGTGGGGAACTGCTAGGATCTTTGTTTTAGAATGTACCCAGCTGAGCTATGCTGCTAAGCCTTCAGAGATAATGTGGTTCTGTTTGGTCCTACTGGTTCTCTGTAGGGCAGAGGAGTTCTGTTTGGTCCTACTGGCTCTCTGTAGGGGAGAGGGGTTCTGTTTGGTCCTACTGGTTCTCTGTAGGGGAGAGGGGTTCTGTTTGTTTCTACTGGCTCTCTGTAGGGCAGAGGGGTTCTGATTGGTCCTACCGGTTCTCTGTAGGGCAGAGGACTTCTGTTTGGTCCTACTGGTTCTCTGTAGGGCAGAGGGGTTCTGTTTGGTCCTACCGGTTCTCTCTATAGGAGAGGGGTTCTGTTTGGTCCTTCTGGCTCTCTGTAGGGCAGAGGGGTTCTGTTTGGTCCTACTGGCTCTCTGTAGGGCAGAGGGGTTCTGTTTAGTCCTACTGGTTCTCTGTAGGGCAGAGGGGTTCTGTTTGGTCCTACTGGCTCTCTGTAGAGCAGAGGAGTTCTGTTTGGTCCTACTGGCTCTCTGTAGGGCAGAGGGGTTCTGTTTGGTCCTACTGGTTCTCTGTAGGGGAGAGGGGTTCTGTTTGTTTCTACTGGCTCTCTGTAGGGCAGAGGGGTTCTGATTGGTCCTACCGGTTCTCTGTAGGGCAGAGGACTTCTGTTTGGTCCTACTGGTTCTCTGTAGGGCAGAGGGGTTCTGTTTGGTCCTACCGGTTCTCTCTATAGGAGAGGGGTTCTGTTTGGTCCTTCTGGCTCTCTGTAGGGCAGAGGGGTTCTGTTTGGTCCTACTGGTTCTCTGTAGGGCAGAGGAGTTCTGTTTGGTCCTACTGGTTCTCTGTAGGGCAGAGGGGTTCTGTTTGGTCCTACTGGCTCTCTGTATAGGAGAGGGGTTCTGTTTGGTCCTACTGGTTCTCTGTATAGGAGAGGGGTTCTGTTTGGTCCTACTGGTTCTCTGTAGGGAGAGGGGTTCTGTTTGGTCCTACCGGTTCTCTCTGTAGGAGAGGGGTTCTGTTTGGTCCTACTGGTTCTCTGTAGGGCAGAGGAGTTCTGTTTGGTCCTACTGGTTCTCTGTAGGGCAGAGGGGTTCTGTTTGGTCCTACTGGCTCTCTGTATAGGAGAGGGGTTCTGTTTGGTCCTACTGGTTCTCTGTATAGGAGAGGGGTTCTGTTTGGTCCTACTGGTTCTCTGTAGGGAGAGGGGTTCTGTTTGGTCCTACCGGTTCTCTCTGTAGGAGAGGGGTTCTGTTTGGTCCTACTGGCTCTCTGTAGGGCAGAGGGGTTCTGTTTGGTCCTACTGATTCTCTGTAGGGCAGAGGGGTTCTGTTTGGTCCTACTGATTCTCTGTAGGGCAGAGGGGTTCTGTTTGGTCCTACTGATTCTCTGTAGGGCAGAGGGGTTCTGTTTGGTCCTACTGGTTCTCTGTAGGAAAGAGGAGTTTTGTTTTGTCCTACTGGTTCTCTGTAGGGCAGAGGGGTTCTGTTTGGTCCTACTGATTCTCTGTAGGGCAGATGAGTTCTGTTTGGTCCTACTGGGCCTCCGTAGGGGAGAGGGGTTCTGTTTGGTCCTGCCTGGGCCTCCGTAGGGGAGAGGGGTTCTGTTTGGTCCTGCCAAGGCCTCCGTAGGGGAGAGGGGTTCTGTTTGGTCCTGCCTGGGCCTCCGTAGGGGAGAGGGGTTCTGTTTGGTCCTGCCAAGGCCTCCGTAGGGGAGAGGGGTTCTGTTTGGTCCTGCCTGGGCCTCCGTAGGGGAGAGGGGTTCTGTTTGGTCCTGCCAAGGCCTCCGTAGGGGAGAGGGGTTTTGTTTGGTCCTGCCTGGGCCTCCGTAGGGGAGAGGGGTTCTGTTTGGTCCTGCCTGGGCCTCCGTAGGGGGATCAGCACAGCAGCACAGCAGCTCTCTCTGTACAGAACAGCAGCACTCTCTGTATAGAACAGCAGCTCTCTCTGTACAGAACAGCAGCTCTCTCTGTACAGATCAGCAGCTCTCTGTATAGAACAGCAGCTCTCTCTGTATAGAACAGCAGCTCTCTCTGTACAGAACAGCAGCTCTCTCTGTATAGAACAGCAGCTCTCTCTGTACAGAACAGCAGCTCTCTCTGTATATAACAACAGCTCTCTCTGTACAGAACAGCAGCTCTCTCTGTATAGAACAGCAGCTCTCTCTGTATAGAACAGCAGCTCTCTCTGTACAGAACAGCAGCTCTCTCTGTACAGAACAGCAGCTCTCTCTGTACAGAACAACAGCTCTCTCTGTACAGAACAGCAGCTCTCTCTGTACAGAACAGCAGCTCTCTCTGTATAGAACAGCTCTGGCTCTGTATACAGGAAGCTAGCTCACAGAGAATGACCAGCCATGCTCCTCTCCTCTGCAGACTGATTCATTGAATTACTGTCATGGCCAGGTTCTCTGCTCAATATAGGATCCCACACACACACACACACACACACACACACACACACACACACACACACACACACACACACACACACACACACACACACACACAAGCGCACGCTCGTGTGCAGGATATGTGCCCTAATGCACGCGTGCACACACCGTCACCAACTGTCCATTAGGTGTGATTTGTCCCTCTCCCTGCGTTCTGAAGCGGAGTGGTGGATCGATAATGTGGTGTCTGACAGCGGTGGTTCCACCCGTCCTGTAATGACTCCTGCAGTGTACAGAAACACTACACCAATCAGGACGCATCATCAATTCACCATCATGGCAGCGATGGCTGGGACAGACTCAAGACGTGTGTGGTGTGTGTGGTGTGTGTATGTGTGTGTGTGTGTGTGTGTGTGGTGTGTGTGTGTGTGTGTGTGTGTGTGTGTGTGTGTGTGTGTGTGTGGTGTGTGTGGTGTGTGGTGTGTGTGTGTGTGGTGTGTGGTGTGTGTGTGTGTGGTGTGTGTGTGTGTGTGTGTGTGTGTGTGTGTGTGATGTGTGTGGTGTGTGTGTGTGTGTGTGTGTGTGTGGTGTGTGTGTGTGTGTGTGTGTGTGTGTGTGGTGTGTGTGTGTGTGTGTGTGTGTGGTGTGTGTGTATGTGTGTGTGTGTGTGTGTGTGTGTGTGTGTGGTGTGTGTGGTGTGTGTGTGTGTGTGTGGTGTGTGTGTGGTGTGTGTGTGTGTGTGTGTGTGTGTGTGTGTGTGTTGCTGATTCCTTTTATCCTGTACTTTAAATGCAGCAATAACAGGATCCCCCCAAAGGGAAGGCAGTTTTTCTCCTGTTCATTTAAATCCTTCCCCCCAAAAAGTCACCTCAGATTATCCGAGAAGCCAAACACCGTCTTCCAGGGCATTATCACTTTTATACCACGGGTTGACAACATATTACAATAATATTTGACATATTTTCATTAAAAAAAGCTGAAATAAATAATTCTCTACTATTATTCTGACATTTCACATTCTTAAAATAAAGTGTTGATCCTAACTGACCTAAAACAGGGAATTTTTCTAGGATTAAATGTCAGGAATTGTGAAAAACTGAGTTTAAATGTACTTGGCTAAGGTGTATGTAAACTTCCGACTTCAACTGTATATCCATAAAATGATACCAGCTAATTGTTAATTTCAACTGGCTGAGAAACGCTGCCAGTCTGTCTGCCTCGTCCCGACTCCCGACACGTTCATTACCATGGGACAGCTGGAGACAGAATTTGAATATTGAAACAATGTTGTAAATGTCAGAGAGACAGACAGGAAGGTTTATACAAATCTCCACTGTTGAAAACTGAATGTTAGTCTAAAAGAAATGTGAGATATTATCTAGATGCTTTTTATAGTGGAGATCATGTTGATAAATTGCCTGGCTGGGCTGAGGGGACAGTGGATTGCAGCAGTCAGATGGAACAGAGTAAATAGGCATTTTAACATCATAGAGTTAGACACCGGTTGGAATGTGGTTTCAACCAATCAGCATTCAGGATATAAAGTGCAATGCGTCCCGGTTAAGGTGTTCCTGTAACTTCAATCCATGGGATTTTCAAAGCTTTAGATCTGAGCTCTTTTAAAAACAGCTCTATAGAGAGGTATCACAGCTCTCTCCACTGTAACACAGACTGGGATTGAAGGCAGAGATCAAACACTTTGATTCAGAGTCTGTCTGCTGGAGAAAAACAGAGTATAGAGGAAAATAACATCATATTTTAGTGCCAACTCAAGATGAAGGGATGGTTAGTTTACCATCCAGGCTGGAGAGAGTTCCCTCCCTGATCCTCAGAGGGATGACAATCTTTCAGTGACGTTCCAGTGTCCCCCAAAATCTCTGTTTGACATCTTTCAGTGATGTTCTAGTGTCCCCCAAAATCTCTGTTGGACATCTTTCAGTGACGTTCCAGTGTCCCCCAAATCTCTGTTGGACATCTTTCAGTGATGTTCTAGTGTCCCCAAATCTCTGTTGGACATCTTTCAGTGATGTTCTAGTATCCCCAAATCTCTGTTGGACATCTTTCAGTGATGTTCTAGTGTCCCCAAATCTCTGTTGGACATCTTTCAGTGATTTTCTAGTGTCCCCAAATCTCTGTTGGACATCTTTCAGTGATGTTCTAGTGTCCCCAAATCTCTGTTGGACATCTTTCAGGGATGTTCTAGTGTCCCCAAATCTCTGTTGGACATCTTTCAGTGATGTTCTAGTGTCCCCAAATCTCTGTTGGACTGCCAACGGTCAACATTTTATGCCGTAACAGACAAAGTATCTTGCTACGTGTAACTTTTCAACAGATACATTGTAGAAAATGATGACAATCTTCTACCAATATCTTGTTGTTGCTGCTGTCATGGTTGATACCCGCGGTGGCACAAGATGGCACACGTGAGGTTGGCATTAGTGTCAGTGTACCCTCCTCCTCCTCCTCTCTCTAAATGGCATCTCCCCATTCCCTCCCTTCTAGTGGGCATAAAGAAGCTGATGGGTCGTGCCATGCTGGTCGTCACGGGCCAAATAGCTGGAACCAGATCCCAGGGAGCTCATAAAGAACCAAGCTTGAATCGCATTGCATTTTCACCCAAATTGGAAAATCTTGTCAAAGTGTTTCAGAGGGAAATGCAAAATGCTAATTCCCATTTTTAAATCCTATTAACTGTTCTCCAGTTTCTCTCTCTCCCTCTCTCCCTCTCCTCTTTCTCTCTCCCTCTCCTCTCCTCTCCTCTCCCTCTCTCCCTCTCTCTTTCTCTCCCTCTCCCTCTCTCTCCCTCTCTCTCTCTCTCTCTCTCTCTCTCTCTCTCTCTCTCCCTGTCTCTCTCTCCCTCTCTCTTTCTCTCCCTCTCCCTCTCTCTTTCTCTCTTTCTCTCTCTCTCTCAATCTCTCTCTCTTTCTCTCTCCCTCTCCGTCTCTCTCTCTGTCAGCCCCCCCCCCAGAAATGCAAATGTCAGTCTGTCGGTGCCTTGTGTGGTGTGCTGAGTGACAAAGTGAAAATTGTTATTGGAACACATTTGCTCTCTTGTTGAAAAGGTATCATATTATATTTGGTAATTGCCCCGAGTTGAAGTCTGCTACAAACAAAAAGATAGAGAAATAGAAGTGAATATTTGTCTGTAGGCTACTATTCTCTGAAACAAGTTCAACTTAGATTTATGCATAACCCAACATGATAAACGTTCCACTTGATTAACTCTGCTGCAGTAGCCGTTAGCTGATCTATGGACATCATAATGCTGCTCATCTCACTCTCTGTAGAGATGAACAGGGAGAATTTCACACTTTCATTCCCCCGGGTGCATAGTCAAATGGCGCCCTATTCCCTATATAGTGCACTGCTTTTGACCTGGGCCCATAGGTGTAGGGAATAGGATGCTTTTGGGACACAAGCAATGTTTAGAGGACTGAGGGATAATCATCAGAATAAGGTAGAACTGAACTAAACCTAGGCATGCATCCCAAATGGCACCCTATTCCCTTCATAGTGCACTAGTTTTGACCTGGGCCCTGATCAAAAGAAGGGTGCCATTGGGGACTGAACGATTATTGTTATAGGGTTTACATGACCATGTTCTGGATGTGTCCTGCCAGCTCAGTGAAACACAGGACAGGACAGTGACTGAGTAAGCAGCCAAGGAAAGACAGAAGTATGCATCAGAAGGATGTGCATCCTAAAAGACACACTATTCCCTATGCAGTGCACTACTTTTGACCATGGCCCATAGGGATTATATAGGGCATAAGTTGCCATTTTGGACACACATTAAGAAATTCCAAGGATACGCCCACTCAGTAGGGATGGCAGGTAGCCTAGTGGTTAGAGGCAGGTAGCCTAGTGGTTAGAGGCAGGTAGCCTAGTGGTTAGAGGCAGGTAGCCTAGTGGTTAGAGGAGGCAGGTAGCCTAGTGGTTAGAGGCAGGTAGCCTAGTGGTTAGAGGCAGGTAGCCTAGTGGTTAGAGGCAGGTAGCCTAGTGGTTAGAGGAGGCAGGTATCCTAGTGGTTAGAGGCAGGTAGCCTAGTGGTTAGAGGCAGGTAGCCTAGTGGTTAGAGGCAGGTAGCCTAGTGGTTAGAGGAGGCAGGTAGCCTAGTGGTTAGAGGAGGCAGGTAGCCTAGTGGTTAGAGGCAGGTAGCCTAGTGGTTAGAGGAGGCAAATAGCCTAGTGGTTAGAGGCAGGTAGCCTAGTGGTTAGAGGCAGGTAGCCTAGTGGTTAGAGGAGGCAGGTAGCCTAGTGATTAGAGGAGGCAGGTAGCCTAGTGGTTAGAGGAGGGAGGTAGCCTAGTGGTTAGAGGCAGGTACCCTAGTGGTTAGAGGAGGGAGGTAGCCTAGTGGTTAGAGGCAGGTAGCCAAGTGGTTAGAGGAGGGAGGTAGCCTAGTGGTTAGAGGCAGGTAGCCAAGTGGTTAGAGGCAGGTAGCCAAGTGGTTAGAGGAGGGAGGTAGCCTAGTGGTTAGAGTCAGGTAGCCTAGTGGTTAGAGGCAGGTAGCCTAGTGGCTAGAGGCAGGTATCCTAGTGGTTAGTGGCAGGTAGCCAAGTGGTTAGAGGAGGCAGGTAGCCTAGTGGTTAGAGGAAGGTAGCCTAGTGGTTAGTGGCAGGTAGCCTAGTGGTTAGAGGCAGGTAGCCAAGTGGTTAGAGGAGGCAGGTAGCCTAGTGGTTAGAGGAAGGTAGCCAAGTGGTTAGAGGAGGCAGGTAGCCTAGTGGTTAGAGGCAGGTAGCCTAGTGGTTAGAGGAGGCAGGTAGCCTAGTGGTTAGAGGCAGGTAGCCAAGTGGTTAGAGGAGGCAGGTAGCCTAGTGGTTAGAGGCAGGTAGCCAAGTGGTTAGAGGAGGGAGGTAGCCTAGTGGTTAGAGGCAGGTAGCCAAGTGGTTAGAGGAGGCAGGTAGCCAAGTGGTTAGAGGCAGGTAGCCTAGTGGTTAGAGGCAGGTAGCCAAGTGGTTAGAGGAGGCAGGTAGCCTAGGGGTTAGAGGCAGGTAGCCAAATGGTTAGAAGCCGGTAGCCTAGTGGTTAGAGGCAGGTAGCCTAGTGGCTAGAGGCAGGTAGCCTAGTGGTTAGTGGCAGGTAGCCAAGTGTTTAGAGGAGGCAGGTAGCCTAGTGGTTAGAGGCAGGTAGCCTAGTGGTTAGTGGCAGGTAGCTCTCAGATGTCCTGTCAGAAGGCAGTAGTAATATAACAGGTATATTAACTCTCAGATGTCCTGTCAGAAGGCAGTAGTAATATAACAGGTATATTAACTCTCAGATGTCCTGTCAGAAGGCAGTAGTAATATAAACAGGTATATTAACTCTCAGATGTCCTGTCAGAAGGCAGTAGTAATATAACAGGTATATTAACTCTCAGATGTCCTGTCAGAAGGCAGTAGTAATATAACAGGTATATTAACTCTCAGATGTCCTGTCAGAAGGCAGTAGTAATATAACAGGTATATTAACTCTCAGATGTCCTGTCAGAAGGCAGTAGTAATATAACAGGTATATTAACTCTCAGATGTCCTGTCAGAAGGCAGTAGTAATATAACAGGTATATTAACTCTCAGATGTCCTGTCAGAAGGCAGTAGTAATATAACAGGTATATTAACTCTCAGATGTCCTGTCAGAAGGCAGTAGTAATATAACAGGTATATTAACTCTCAGATGTCCTGTCAGAAGGCAGTAGTAATATAACAGGTATATTAACTCTCAGATGTCCTGTCAGAAGGCAGTAGTAATATAACAGGTATATTACTCTCAGATGTCCTGTCAGAAGGCAGTAGTAATATAACAGGTATATTAACTCTCAGATGTCCTGTCAGAAGGGCAGTAGTAATATAACAGGTATATTAACTCTCAGATGTCCTGTCAGAAGGCAGTAGTAATATAACAGGTATATTAACTCTCAGATGTCCTGTCAGAAGGCAGTAGTAATATAACAGGTATATTAACTCTCAGATGTCCTGTCAGAAGGCAGTAGTAATATAACAGGTATATTAACTCTCAGATGTCCTGTCAGAAGGCAGTAGTAATATAACAGGTATATTAACTCTCAGATGTCCTGTCAGAAGGCAGTAGTAATATAACAGGTATATTAACTCTCAGATGTCTGTCAGAAGGCAGTAGTAATATACAGTATATTACTCTCAGATGTCCTGTCAGAAGGCAGTAGTAATATAACAGGTATATTACTCTCAGATGTCCTGTCAGAAGGCAGTAGTAATATAACAGGTATATTAACTCTCAGATGTCCTGTCAGAAGGCAGTAGTAATATAACAGGTATATTAACTCTCAGATGTCCCTCCAGAAGGCAGTAGTAATATAACAGGTATATTAACTCTCAGATGTCCTGTCAGAAGGCAGTAGTAATATAACAGGTATATTAACTCTCAGATGTCCTGTCAGAAGGCAGTAGTAATATAACAGGTATATTAACTCTCAGATGTCCTGTCAGAAGGCAGTAGTAATATAACAGGCATATTAACTCTCAGATGTCCTGTCAGAAGGCAGTAGTAATATAACAGGTATATTATAATGAACTTTAACACCACTCTCTGGTGAATCGAATCAGAGAGTGGCTAACGCCCCTACGTCGTTCTAATCATTCTCCCAAAGCATGCTGGGATGCTTACCGCCCCTGACGTGCAAAATGACCTACAGGCTCCCACTCTGCGACAGATGGTCAGTTACACACGTGTAGACACACACACACACACACACACACACACACACACACACACACACACACACACACACACACACACACACACACACACACACACACACACACACACACACACACACACACACACACACACACACACACACACACACACACACACACACACACACACACAGACACACACACACACACACACACACACACACACACACACACACACACACAGGAAGATGATACCCCACAACCAGGGCAGTATGGTGTGTCATAATGGCAGCTAGGTGGATAGTAGCCATGATGACATGTGTGGTGATCAATCTCATTCATCATGGCTCTTTACACTTATCCACTATGACTCTCCTCCATTTTGGCTGCTAGCTATTCCTCATAGCTGTTGCTAACAGATTGACATGCAAAACATTAACACGGACGCACGCACGCACACACAGTAGAGTTGAGTTGTCCTCCCTTACTCTTCCAACAGTCTCTGTCATGTCTGTAACAGTCTCTGTCATGTCTGTAACAGTCTCTGTCATGTCTGTAACAGTCTCTGTCATGTCTGTAACAGTCTCTGTCATGTCTGTAACAGTCTCTGTCATGTATGTAACAGTCTCTGTCATGTCTGTAACAGTCTCTGTCATGTCTGTAACAGTCTCTGTCATGTATGTAACAGCCTCTCTCATGTCTGTAACAGTCTCTGTCATGTCTGTAACAGTCTCTGTCATGTCTGTAACAGTCTCTCTCATGTCTGTAACAGCCTCTCTCATGTCTGTAACAGTCTCTGTCATGTCTGTAACAGTCTCTGTCATGTCTGTAACAGTCTCTCTCATGTCTGTAACAGTCTCTGTCATGTCTGTAACAGTCTCTGTCATGTCTGTAACAGTCTCTCTCATGTCTGTAACAGATGGGAAGAGAGCAGACTGTACATTGCTTATACAAGTGCATGTGGTTGTCAGTTTAGTTTAGAGTCGTTCACCGTGGGTTCAACAACTCATGTTATATAATCCACCTGTCTGATGATCATCACTGCAGGGATTTAGAGGGCTGAAACTGAAACATGGCGTTCTTCTAACTCCCTAACCACGTTTCTAAGTTAAACATTATTTTTGGGACTAAAGTCAGCCAGTGCCGAGGAGGAGCAATCAGGATCCAGCCTCCATCTCAGTCCATCAAACAGCCAGGCTGCAGGAGGTCCAATTCAGGATCCAGCCTCCATCTCAGTCCATCAAACAGCCAGGCTGCAGGAGGTCCAATTCAGGATCCAGCCTCCATCTTAGTCCATCCCCCAGCCAGGCTGCCATGCTGCAGGAGGTCCAATCAGGATTCAGCCTCCATCTCAGTCCATCAAACAGCCAGGCTGCAGGAGGTCCAATTAGGATTCAGCCTCCATCTCAGTCCATCAAACAGCCAGGCTGCAGGAGGTCCAATCAGGAGCCAGCCTCCATCTTAGTCCATCAAACAGCCAGGCTGCAGGAGGGCCAATCAGAATTCAGTCTCCGTCTCAGTCCATCCCACAGCCACCTGCATTGCTTGCTGTTTGGGGTTTTAGGCTGGGTTTCTGTAGAGCACTTTGTAACATCAGCTGATGTAAGAAGGGCTTTCTAAATACATTTGATTGATTGATTGATCCCACAGCTACGCTGCCAGGCTGCAGGAGGGTGAATCAGCATCCAAACTCCGTCTCAGTCCATCTCACAGCCAGGCTGCCAGGCTGCAGGAGTAGCCAGCCATGTGTTTTATATTTGATAAGCTCCAGCATGAAATACAGAAAGTTGTTAAAGCTTGACAGGACAGATGCCAGCAGGCCTGAAAGCCTCCGGAATTACTGTACTGCTGAGGCCATTTTACCATTTTACCAGCATGTCATTATCAACCCCAAAATGGCCTCCTTTCTTCTCTGTGTCTCAGATTATTGGCCCAATCTGTTGAGGGGTTGTGAATGATTTGTGCTTCCACCTTAATGGAGTCCCTTTGATATATTATAATGTCATGTATCACCTCCATGACCGTCACATGGGTCATATGGGTCCTGGTCTAAAGTAGTGCACTGTATAGGGAATAGGGAACTATGTGGGACATAGCCTCAGCCTTTTTATAAGCGTGCATAATGCAAAGGTTTTGGAGCGAGAGTGAGAGGTTAGTTTCTTCTGCTGCGTGTGTTAGCCCTGTTTGATATCATCAGTCCGATAAGAGACCTAATTTATTCATATCCACGTCTAGGAATATCCCCTGAAATCCTTTGAAATGTTACATCCTGCCATCTTATCTCCCGTCTCTAATCATACGGTAACATCTTGACTGGACGTTTTGATTGGCTAGATTTCTAGAATAGATAACAACCAATCACCATACAGCATTGGGTATTCCTGTCAAGATTGTAACAACAATAACAACAAGCCTCCAATCCCCCAAGCCTCCAGCCCTCCAACCCTCCAATCTCCCAAGCCTCCAATCCTCCAACCCTCCAATCCCCCAAGCCTCCAGCCCTCCAATCTCCCAAGCCTCCAACCCTCCAATCCCCCAAGCCTCCAGCCCTCCAACCCTCCAGCCCTCCAACCCTCCAACCCTCCAATCCCCCAAGCCTCCAACCTTCCAATCTCCCAAGCCTCCAACCTTCCAATCCCCCAAGCCTCCAACCTTCCAATCTCCCAAGCCTCCAACCCTCCAATCTCCCAAGCCTCCAACCCTCCAATCCC
>NW_021822717.1:210023-212523 GCF_901001165.1 Salmo trutta
TTCTCTGTCTAAATGAAAGTCAGTATGTCATCTTCTATTACAATTAGCAACACTTGTTTTGAACGGTACATCTATGGAAGACAAGGAAGACCAAACAAAGCCTTCCCCACTAAGCTACACCATTGAGGACGGTGAAGTGGCAGATGTGGCGTGATATGGGTAACCGCTGGGGTGTCTGCCTATTGGTGAGGCATGATAAATGCAAATACTGTCATATTCAGTCAAACACACATGTTCCTCCCTCTCTATCTAGGTCAGCCACGTCAAAACAAGATTCTGTCAGAGAGAGAGGAGGGTTGTAGGAAACTGAGATGGGGGTTGGGGGATGTTGATGATGATGGTTATGATGATGGTGATGGGGGATGCGCTGTGTAAGTATGAACAGCAGCAGACTACCCATAATACACTGCATCATCACTCTCTGCTTAGAGGGAGCACAGCTGTAGTAATTGATAATGAAACAGTGGAGACCACATAGCTATGATGATGTCTGGCTACAGTATTATGCTAGTTACATTATTATACTAGCTACAGTATTATAGTAGCTACAATATTATACTAGCTACAGTACTATACTAGCTACAGTATTATACTAGCTACATTATTATACTAGCTACAGTACTATACTAGCTACATTATTATGCTAGCTACAGTACTATACTAGCTACAGTATTATACTAGCTACAGTATTATAGTAGCTACAGTATTATACTAGCTACAGTATTATACTAGCTACAGTATTATGCTAGCTACAATATTATACTAGCTACAGTATTATACTAGCAACATTATTATGCTAGCTTCAGTATTATACTAGCTACATTATTATACTAGCTACAGTATGATACTAGCAACATTATTATACTAGCTACATTATTATGCTAGCTACATTATTATGCTAGATACAGTATTATACTAGCTACAATATTATACTAGCTACAATATTATACTAGCTACATTATTATGCTAGCTACAGTATTATACTAGCAATATTATTATGCTAGCTACAGTATTATACTAGCTACAGTATGATACTAGCAACATTATTATACTAGCTACATTATTATGCTAGCTACATTATTATGCTAGATACAATATTATACTAGCTACAATATTATACTAGCTTCAGTATTATACTAGCTACATTATTATGCTAGCTACAGTATTATGCTAGCTACAGTATTATACTAGCTACAATATTATACTAGCTACATTATTATGCTAGCTACAGTATTATACTAGCAATATTATTATGCTAGCTACAGTATTATACTAGCTACAGTATGATACTAGCAACATTATTATACTAGCTACATTATTATGCTAGCTACATTATTATGCTAGATACAATATTATACTAGCTACAATATTATGCTAGCTACAGTATTATACTAGCAATATTATTATGCTAGCTACAGTATTATACTAGCAATATTATTATTGTAATGGCTGTTGAAGGGAGTAGACCAAGGCGCAGCGTGGTTAGTGCTCATCTTGTATTTATTAAACTGAGAACACTATAAACAAAGAAACAAAACGACAGCCCACAGTTCTGTCAGGTTAGACAACTAAACAGAAATGAACCACCCACAAACACAATGAAATAAAACCCCTACTTAAATATGGTCTCTAATCAGAGGCAACGAGATTCAGCTGCCTCCAATTAGAGACCAACCCCAAACAAACCCAACATAGAAATAGATACCCTAGAATAAACATAGAAATAGAAGAACATATAACATAACCCCAAAACACACAGAAAAACACCCCCTGCCACGCCCTGACCAAACTACAATAACAAATAACCCCTTTTACTGGTCAGGACGTGACAATTATGCTAGCTTCAGTATTATACTAGCTACAGTATTATGCTAGCTACAGTATTATACTAGCTACATTATTATGCTAGCTTCAGTATTATACTAGCTTCAGTATTATACTAGCTACAATATTATACTAGCTACAGTATTATACTAGCTACAGTATTATGCTAGATACAGTATTATACTAGCTACATTATTATGCTAGCTTCAGTATTATACTAGCTTCAGTATTATACTAGCTACAATATTATACTAGCTACAGTATTATACTAGCTACAGTATTATGCTAGATACAGTATTATGCTAGATACAGTATTATACTAGCTACAGTATTATACTAGCTACAATATTATACTAGCTACAGTATTATGCTAGCTACATTATTATGCTAGCTACAGTATTATGCTAGCTTCAGTATTATACTAGCGACATTATTATACTAGCTACAGTATTATGCTAGCTACAGTATTATGCTAGATACAGTATTATACTAGCTACATTATTATGCTAGCTACAATATTATACTAGCTACAATATTATACTAGCGACATTATTATGCTAGCTACAGTATTATACTAGCGATATTATTATACAAGCTACAGTATTATACAAGCTACATTATTATGCTAGCTACAGTATTATGCAAGCTACATTATTATGCTATCTACATTGTTATG
>NW_021822717.1:215023-232523 GCF_901001165.1 Salmo trutta
CTCAGTGTTACCTGGCTCTCTGATAGGACCACCTGGTATCATATACCTCAGTGTTACCTGGCCCTCTGATAGGACCACCTGGTATCATATACCTCAGTGTTACCTGGCTCTCTGCTAGGACCACCTGGTATCATGTACCTCAGTGTTACCTGGTCCTCTGATAGGACCACCTGGTATCATGTACCTCAGTGTTACCTGGCCCTCTGATAGGACCACCTGGTATCATATACCTCAGTGTTACCTGACCCTCTGATAGGACCACCTGGTATCATATACCTCAGTAATACCTGGCCCTCTGATAGGACCACCTGGTACCATATACCTCAGTGTTACCTGGCCCCCAGGCATCAGAAGTACAGTTTAATGGAGTACAGGCTTAACTGAATGAACAGTGAGTTATATTAAATGGTTTGGGGCACCGCCTCGTTCCAGAGGGAAGATCCTCAGAGCCAGATGATGTGATGGCAGGTAAATCTATGCGTGGCTGCTGGCATCGAACCCCCCCTGGGGGAAAGGCGTTCCAATGACGGGCATTAAGGTTATTATCACTGCTGGTGGTGGGGAGGTGGATGGTTGTCAGACTGTTGCTGTTTAAACGATGGTAAGTTAACATAGAAATACATCCCAACATTTACACCCATCGGTACAGGGAGAGAAGGCCCATTGGTTGAGAGAGAGAAGGCCCATTGGTTCAGAGAGAGAAGGCCCATTGGTTGAGAGAGAGAAGGCCCATTGGTTGAGAGAGAGAAGGCCCATTGGTTGAGAGAGAGAAGGCCCATTGATTGAGAGAGAGAAGGCCCATTGGTTGAGAGAGAGAGAAGGCCCATTGGTTGAGAGAGAGAAGGCCCATTGATTGAGAGAGAGAAGGCCCATTGGTTGAGAGAGAGAAGGCCCATTGGTTGAGAGAGAGAAGGCCCATTGATTGAGAGAGAGAAGGCCCATTGGTTGAGAGAGAGAGAAGGCCCATTGGTTGAGAGAGAAAAGTCCCATTGGTTGAGAGAGAGAAGGCCCATTGGTTGAGAGAGAGAAGGCCCATTGGTTGAGAGAGAGAGAAGGCCCATTGGTTGAGAGAGAGAGAAGGCCCATTGGTTGAGAGAGAGAGAGAAGGCCCATTGGTTGAGAGAGAAAAGTCACATTGGTTGAGAGAGAGAAGGCCCATTGGTTGAGAGAGAGAAGGCCCATTGGTTGAGAGAGAGAGAGAAGGCCCATTGGTTGAGAGAGAGAGAGAAGGCCCATTGGTTGAGAGAGAGAAGGCCCATTGGTTGAGAGAGAGAGAAGGCCCATTTGTTGGGAGAGAGAGAGAAGGCCCATTGGTTGAGAGAGAGAGGTCCCATTAGTTGAGAGAGAGAAGGCCCATTGGTTGAGAGAGAGAAGTCCCATTAGTTGAGAGAGAGAGGCCCATTGGTTGAGAGAGAGAGGTAGGGGATAATTGCCAGTGAGCCCATAGGTTAAACAGCAGGCGTGATGAATATGGAATATTGTGCCGTTCTCATAGGCTGTAAGGTGAAGAGGTGAATGACATTCTCCACTGCTCATAGGTTGTAAGGTAAAGAGGTGAATGACATTCTCCACTGCTCATAGGCTGTAAGGTGAAGAGGTGAATGACATTCTCCACTGCTCATAGGCTGTAAGGTGAAGAGGTGAATGACATTCTCCACTGCTCATAGGTTGTAAGGTGAAGAGGTGAATGACATTCTCCACTGCTCATAGGCTGTAAGGTAAAGAGGTGAATGACATTCTCCACTGCTCATAGGCTGTAAGGTGAAGAGGTGAATGACATTCTCCACTGCTCATAGGTTGTAAGGTAAAGAGGTGAATGACATTCTCCACTGCTCATAGGCTGTAAGGTGAAGAGGTGAATGACATTCTCCACTGCTCATAGGCTGTAAGGTGAAGAGGTGAATGACATTCTCCACTGCTCATAGGCTGTAAGGTGAAGAGGTGAATGACATTCTCCACTGCTCATAGAAAACAGGAAAGAAACTAGACTCTATGCTGATGATGATGCGTTTGTATCCATTCCCACAATGCCCCTAGAACAGGAAACATTAGTGAATTATGTTCTGCTTACTGGATGAAGTTAAATGAGCATTAAGGCCAGCCTCGCTGATTGAACCTTCATAAACTACAGTACATGTCATTGAAACCTGCCTCTGTATTTATAGTCAACCTTGCACATTGTTATTGTCAGACACCAGAGAAATGAACACAGGGACGGAAAGAGATGGTGGGGACATGTGTGTCTCTAGGTGTGCAAGAACATGTCTGTGTGTCTGGGCTAGATGACAGATCTGTATTTCATTAGCCATGGTCTGTACAGTAGTCTTTAATGTCCTCCCTGCCTGCTGTCTTAAAGGGATTGTATCTGGAGGCCTTTAGCACCGTATGGCTGCCGTATGAATAATGGAGTGGTTAAAGTCAGCGTAGAGGGTAAATGATGAGCGAAGATGAGCTCTTTAATACCGTGAGTTAAGGATGGGTTTAGAGGGTGGAGATGAGCTCTTTAATACTGTGAGTTAAGGATGGGTTTAGAGGGTGGAGATGAGCTCTTTAATACTGTGAGTTAAGGATGGGTTTAGAGGGTGGAGATGAGCTCTTTAATACCGTGAGTTAAGGATGGGTTTAGAGGGTGGAGATGAGCTCTTTAATACCGTGAGTTAAGGATGGGTTTAGAGGGTGGAGATGAGCTCTTTAATACTGTGAGTTAAGGATGGGTTTAGAGGGTGGAGATGAGCTCTTTAATACTGTGAGTTAAGGATGGGTTTAGAGGGTGGAGATGAGCTCTTTAATACTGTGAGTTAAGGATGGGTTTAGAGGGTGGAGATGAGCTCTTTAATACCGTGAGTTAAGGATGGGTTTTAGAGGGTGGAGATGAGCTCTTTAATACTGTGAGTTAAGGATGGGTTTAGAGGGTGGAGATGAGCTCTTTAATACTGTGAGTTAAGGATGGGTTTAGAGGGTGGAGATGAGCTCTTTAATACTGTGAGTTAAGGATGGGTTTAGAGGGTGGAGATGAGCTCTTTAATACCGTGAGTTAAGGATGGTTTAGAGGGTGGAGATGAGCTCTTTAATACCGTGAGTTAAGGATGGGTTTAGAGGGTGGAGATGAGCTCTTTAATACTGTGAGTTAAGGATGGGTTTAGAGGGTGGAGATGAGCTCTTTAATACTGTGAGTTAAGGATGGGTTTAGAGGGTGGAGATAAGCTCTTTAATACTGTGAGTTAAGGATGGGTTTAGAGGGTGGAGATGAGCTCTTTAATACTGTGAGTTAAGGATGGGTTTAGAGGGTGGAGATTAGTTCTTTAATACTGTGAGTTAAGGATGGTTTAGAGGGTGGAGATGAGCTCTTTAATACCTTGGGTTTGGATTTGGAAGGTTTTGTGTCTTTTATGTTGTTGTCATTGTGGATGGTCGATGGTTCACTGTTCACACACACTCTTGTCTGCTGTCTCACACTTACAGACCCCACCTCCACCTGTTCCTCTCCCCCTGTGCTGCAGAGTGTGGTGTCAGGCTCATTATCTGCAGGTGGACAGTAGTGAAGAGACCTTCACTATACCAGCCTCACTAGGGGGTTGGGGGAACACTGCAGCTAACAGGGGCTAACGTGTGTGTGTGTGTGTGTGTGTGTGTGTGTGTGTGTGTGTGTGTGTGTGTGTGTGTGTGTGTGTGTGTGTCACACCAGGGGTCCAGTTTAACACTGTGGCTAACAGGGGCTAACAGGGACAATTCGCCTCCAATGCCTTAGCGGTACTGCAGCCAACCAACTGTCACAAGGTCACCAGCTGTTTCACCCACCACAGCGTGGGGTCTGTAACGACCCTATGGGTTTAATATCCGACCACCCTACCAGCTGTTTCACCCACCACAGCGTGGGGTCTGTAACGACCCTATGGGTTTAATATCCGACCACCCTACCAGCTGTTTCACCCACCACAGCGTGGGGTCTGTAACGACCCTATGGGTTTAATATCCAACCACCCTACCAGCTGTTTCACCCACCACAGCGTGGGGTCTGTAACGACCCTATGGGTTTAATATCCAACCACACCACACCTGTACTAGTCTAGCAGAGCTCCCACTGATAGCTGCTACTGATAGGCTGGGCTCTGACTTTAGAGAGGCCATCTTGTTTACACAGATGTTGTCCTGCCTGGTGGGCACAGCTGGTTAAAACCCTGTTGGTTGATCATTGAAATGAGGGTGGCTGTGACATTCCAACCAGTCTGTGACAACAGCAGGCCTGACCATGTGATCTGTATTATTGATCCTCTCTGTAACTAGTCAGAGGGTCATCTGGACCAGACGTTGTTGTACATAACAGCCAAGCCAATCCCTGAAAGCTCATAACCTCCCTACAGAGGGTTTCTATACAGGCTCCTAGCAGCACTAAATCACAACTCTCTATGGCTGAGTCCCAAATGGAATCCTATTCCCTATACAGTGCACTACTTTTGATCTGAGTGCTATGTGCCTTTGTCATAGTAGTACACTCTAAAGGGAATAGGGAGCCATTTGAGAGACAGTTCATGGATTTATGTCCTATGGACTTGGTGCTTCTGTAACATAATGTCAAACAGGAAGGAAAGTCAATGTTTCATTTTACAATCCGGTTAATTTACAGCATAAATAATGGCTGACATGACTATACATTATACAGCTGTATCATAACTCTGTTCAGGACTGGTTCAGAGAGAGGCTGTTTGACTGTCTGTAATGTACAGCATAGATAATGACTGACATGACTATACATTATACAGCTGTATCATAACTCTGTTCAGGACTGGTTCAGAGAGAGGCTGTTTGACTGTCTGTAATGTACAGCATAGATAATGACTGACATGACTATACATTATACAACTGTCTGTAATGTTGAACTACAGACCAGAGCTGGGCCTTGGTGGTCTTGACTGTCTGTAATGTTGAACTACAGACCAGAGCAGGTCCTTGGTAGTCTTGACTGTCTGTAATGTTGAACTACAGACCAGAGCTGGTCCTTGGTAGTCTTGACTGTCTGTAATGTTGAACTACAGACCAGAGCTGGGCCTTTGATACATGAGACCCGGACAGAGACTTGACAATAATATGGCGTTGTATGAAATGTACGAGACATGGCCTGCCTCCAAAATTACACCCTATTCCCAATATGGTGCACTACTTTTGACCAGAGCTTATTGGGCCCTGGTCAACAGTAGTGCATTATATAGGGAACAGAGTGCCATTTGGGACCCAGATGTGTTTCTGAACGGGGTTGGCTGGTGAGCACCGGATAGACGGGCGCCATCGAGATGAGGTGAAATTGTAAGGAACCTCACAGTCACCTTTGATGTTTACCCAATCTGAGCTCACGCACCTTCTCCCAGACTTTCATTATAGTGAAATGCGATCCATCTCTCTCCCTATCCCCTGTTTTTCCCTGTCGAGGGGTGTAGATATGAATGTTTTAACCTGGAGCTTCTGGAGAGTCTAAAAGCACTTTCAGAGGTCAGAGGTCATTCTGTCCCTTTCTTCTCTCTCTCTCTCTCTCTTGCTCTCTCTTTCTCTCTCTCTCTCTCTGTCTCTCTCTCTCTCTCTCCTCCTAATGCAATCTGGTGTGTGTTAAGATAGGAGCAGCAGCAGTGGTGTGTGTTAAGATAGGAGCAGCAGTAGTGGGGTGTGTTAAGATAGGAGCAGCAGTAGTAGTGTGTGTTAAGAAAGGAGCAGCAGTAGTGGGGTGTGTTAAGATAGGAGCAGCAGTAGTGGTGTGTGTTAAGATAGGAGCAGCAGTAGTGGTGTGTGTTAAGATAGGAGCAGCAGTAGTGGTGTGTGTTAAGATAGGAGCAGCAGTAGTGGTGTGTGTTAAGATAGGAGCAGCAGTAGTGGTGTGTGTTAAGATAGCAGCAGCAGTAGTGGGGTGTGTTAAGATAGGAGCAGCAGTAGTGGTGTGTGTTAAGATAGGAGCAGCAGTAGTGGTGTGTGTTAAGATAGGAGCAGCAGTAGTGGTGTGTGTTAAGATAGCAGCAGCAGTAGTGGGGTGTGTTAAGATAGGAGCAGCAGTAGTGGTGTGTGTTAAGATAGGAGCAGCAGTAGTGGTGTGTGTTAAGATAGGAGCAGCAGTAGTGGTGTGTGTTAAGATAGGAGCAGCAGTAGTGGTGTGTGTTAAGATAGGAGCAGCAGTAGTGGTGTGTGTTAAGATAGGAGCAGCAGTAGTGGGGTGTGTTAAGATAGGAGCAGCAGTAGTGGTGTGTTAAGATAGGAGCAGCAGTAGTAGTGTGTGTTAAGATAGGAGCAGCAGTAGTGGGGTGTGTTAAGATAGGAGCAGCAGCAGTAGTGGTGTGTGTTAAGATAGGAGCAGCAGTAGTGGGGTGTGTTGAGATAGGAGCAGCAGTAGTAGTGTGTGTTAAGATAGGAGCAGCAGTAGTGGTGTGTGTTAAGATAGGAGCAGCAGTAGTGGTGTGTGTTAAGATAGGAGCAGCAGTAGTAGTGTGTGTTAAGATAGGAGCAGCAGCAGTAGTGGTGTGTGTTAAGATAGGAGCAGCAGTAGTGGTGTGTGTTAAGATAGGAGCAGCAGTAGTAGTGTGTGTTAAGATAGGAGCAGCAGCAGTAGTGGTGTGTGTTAAGATAGGAGCAGCAGTAGTGGTGTGTGTTAAGATAGGAGCAGCAGTAGTGGTGTGTGTTAAGATAGGAGCAGCAGTAGTGGTGTGTGTTAAGATAGGAGCAGCAGTAGTGTGTGTTAAGATAGGAGCAGCAGTAGTGGTGTGTGTTAAGATAGGAGCAGCAGTAGTGGTGTGTGTTAAGATAGGAGCAGCAGTAGTGGTGTGTGTTAAGATAGGAGCAGCAGCAGTAGTGGGGTGTGTTAAGATAGGAGCAGCAGTAGTGGTGTGTGTTAAGATAGGAGCAGCAGTAGTGTGTGTTAAGATAGGAGCAGCAGTAGTGGTGTGTGTTAAGATAGGAGCAGCAGTAGTGGTGTGTGTTAAGATAGGAGCAGCAGTAGTGGTGTGTGTTAATATAGGAGCAGCAGTAGTGTGTGTTAAGATAGGAGCAGCAGTAGTGTGTGTTAAGATAGGAGCAGCAGTAGTGTGTGTTAAGATAGGAGCAGCAGTAGTGGGGTGTGTTAAGATAGGAGCAGCAGTAGTGGGGTGTGTTAAGATAGGAGCAGCAGTAGTAGTGTGTGTTAAGATAGGAGCAGCAGTAGTGGTGTGTGTTAAGATAGGAGCAGCAGTAGTGGTGTGTGTTAAGATAGGAGCAGCAGTAGTGGTGTGTGTTAAGATAGGAGCAGCAGTAGTGGGGTGTGTTAAGATAGGAGCAGCAGTAGTGGTGTGTGTTAAGATAGGAGCAGCAGTAGTGGTGTGTGTTAAGATAGGAGCAGCAGTAGTGGGGTGTGTTAAGATAGGAGCAGCAGTAGTGGTGTGTGCGGGTCCCAAAGGCATCTCAGATTGATGTGTTGATGTTTTGGTTTTGACGTGAGGATAGTCACTGCTCAGTCATTGTCTTCAGTGTGTGTGTGTGTGTGTGGGTGTGTGTGTGTGTGTGTGTGTGTGTGTGTTTTGTCATCGGGGACAGTCCCTCCTCAGTCACTGTCTTCAGTTTGTTCTGTTTGCCCCCCTCCCCATTCCTGAGGTATTAGTTCCAGCTTGACTCTTCTCTAGTTTCTGTTGCTGCTCTTTTTCAACTCATACTTGGCTTCCATCTTGTTTCTAGAAGATTCTGGAATGTGGTAGTTATGAGAAAAATAAAGGACCTTATGAAAGTATGGTCAGATTTCCTCTCCTCTCCTCTCCTCTCCTCTCCTCTCCTCTCCTCTCCTCTCCTCTCCTCTCCTCTCCTCTCCTCTCCTCTCCTCTCTTCTCTTCTCTTATCCTCTCCTCTCCTCTCCTCTCTCCCTCCATGATACCTTGTCTGGTCAGATCTCATTGTCCCTCTCCTGTCCTCCACTTCCCTCCTCTCTCCCTCTGTGATAGTATTTCCAGTCCTTGTCTGGTCAGATCAATGAAGAGGGAGCTCTAACAAGAACAAATTGACCCTTCTGAGTGCATGGATAATATACGCAAAGGCTAATCTGCTGCACGCTCCCTCTAATGCCTGACATCACCCAGATACAGACACAGAGGAAGCCATATGACACCCAAAACATGAAACCATCTAACCACCATAACATGAAACCATCTAACCACCATAACATGAAACCATCTAACCACCAAAACATGTAACCATCTAACCCATAACATGAAACCATCTAACCACCATAACATGAAACCATCTAACCACCATAACATGAAAACATCTAACCACCATAACATGACACCATCTAACCACCATAACATGAAACCATCTAACCACCATAACATGAAACCATCTAACCACCATAACATGAAACCATCTAACCACCATAACATGAAACCATCTAACCACCATAACATGAAACCATCTAACCCATAACATGAAACCATCTAACCACCATAACATGAAACCATCTAACCACCATAACATGAAACCATCTAACCACCATAACATGAAACCATCTAACCACCATAACATGAAACCATCTAACCCATAACATGACACCATCTAACCACCATAACATGAAACCATCTAACCACCATAACATGACACCATCTAACCCATAACATGAAACCATCTAACCACCATAACATGAACCCATCTAACCACCATAACATGAAACCATCTAACTCATAACATGAAACCATCTAACCACCATAACATGAAACCATCTAACCACAATAACATGAAACCATCTAACCACCATAACATGAAACCATCTAACCACCATAACATGAAACCATCTAACCACCATAACATGAAGCCATCTAACCACCATAACATGAAACCATCTAACCACCATAACATGAAACCATCTAACCACCATAACATGAAACCATCTAACCCATAACATGAAACCATCTAGCCACCATAACATGTAACCATCTAACCACCATAACATGAAACCATCTAACCACCATAACATGAAACCATCTAACCACCATAACATGAAACCATCTAACCCATAACATGAAACCATCTTGAGGTGACAGACAGTGACATTCAATACTGCCTTGCACACCTTGATATAGGGTGTAATCATTAGTACAACAGTTGCAAACGAGATTTTCTATTGGACAAATTCACGTATGTTTATCCCCGTTTGCTTCTGTTTAAGAAACTTTTTTTTTTTCAACATAATCAGCAGAATGAATACACCCCTGATCACGCGTGAACACAGTTCACTCTCATAACAGCCACGTTTTATTCCTTCCCGTCGCTTGTGGACTTCAATGTACAACACATCAGCTGTATGTGACCAGGCGAAAAAACTTTCCAAGCCAAATCACATCATAACCACTACACACAGCCTACATCGTTGTCCACATATTAGCTGAAGTAACATCCTAGTCAACATAGCTAATAGAACTAATGCGTTAGTAAATCCTCTACAATCATGCAGTAACATTACAGTCAGTAAGCAGTTAGACCAGTGGGACCCGGTGGCAATATATTAATACAACCAAAAGCTTACTGTGACTTGGAAGAGTTCCAGTGTTGTGTTGGGTAGTCATAGCCAGCTAGCTAACATAGCATCCCTCTGTTTGAGCAGGGTGTTTCAGTAGGCTAAACTAGCTAGCTGCATTTGCTAGCTAAGTAAGTGAAAGTGAAAAAAATGACAATCTCTCTCTCTCTCTCTCTCTCTTGCTTCTCCTTCATTTTGGAAGAAATGCATTTGTTCAAAACTGTTGTCTTTCTCTCTCATTGAGTCAACTACTCACCACATTGTATACACTGCCGTGCTAGCTAGCTATAGTTTATGCTTTCAGTACTAGATTTATTCTCTGATCCTTTGATTGGGTGGACAGCATGTCAGTCCATGCTGCAAGAGCTCTGATAGGTTCGAAGACGTCCTCCAGAAGTTGTCATAATTACTGTGTAAGTCTATGGAAGGGGATGAGAACCATGAGCCTTCTAGGTTTTGTATTGAAGTCAATGTACCCAGAGGAGGATGGAAGCTAGCTGTCCTCCGGCTACACCATGGTGCTACCCTACAGAGTGCTGCTAAGGCTAAATAGTGTGTTTTAATCAGTTATTTGGTGACGTGATATTATTTAGTATAGTTTTATTTGTTTATTTTATGAAATTCACTGGGGAGGATGGTCCTCCCCTTCCTCCTCTGAGGAGCCACCACTGGCAAGAACTCTGTTTTGGCTGGGAAGCATGCGGACAACTTTAGGAGGGCGTGTGTGTGTGTGTGTGTGTGTGTGTGTGTGTGTGTGTGTGTGTGTGTGTGTGTGTGTGTGTGTGTGTGTGTGTGTGTGTGTGTGTGTGTGTGAGAGAGAGAGAGAGCTGATGCTCTGAGCACTTTCTCTTGTCAAGGTTGTAGAGGAGAGTGGTGGAGTGCTTTCAGTCTAAAGTCAGACAGCCACTCTAGAGGCCTCCTCCTCTTCCACTTTGATTACACCTGATTCATTTATTTACATCTGAGGGATATTTTAGTTGTAGATGAAACTTCTCTACAGTGGGTAGCTGGCTGTGTAGTCTCCAGAGCTCAAACACTTTATCACTCTACCTCTCTCTCTCTCTCTCTCCCTCTCTCTTTCTCCCTCTCTACCTCTCTCTCTCTCTCCCTCTCGCTTTCTCCCTCTCTACCTCTCTCTCTGTCTCTCTCTCTCTACCTCTCTACCTCTCTCTCTACCTCTCTCTACCTCTCTCTCTACCTCCCTCTCTCTCTCTCTTTCTCTCTCTTTCTCTTTCTCTCTGTCTACCTCTCCCTCTCTCTCTCTCGCTCTCTCTCTCTCTCTCTCTCTCTCTCTGCATCTTTCAACTCCTGGTCATTTAAGGTTACCTTGGTGAAGCCCTCTCCAGTTAGAGTTGCTGTAATGTTTAATTAACTGAGACTGAGGTGACGGGTGTGTGTGATAATGATCTTGAGCGAGCGTGTGCGTGTGCGTGTGTGTGTGTGTGTGTGTGTGTGTGTGCGTGTGATCGCGCGTGTGTGTGTGTGTGTGTGTGTGTGTGTGTGTGTGTGTGTGTGTGTGTGTGTATTTGTGATCAGGAGTGTGTGTAACTACCAGTGGTGGCTGCTAAGGGGAGTCGTACCTAACTACCAGTGGTGGCTTCTAAGGGGAGTCATACCTAACTACCAGTGGTGGCTGCTAAGGGGAGTCGTACCTAACTACCAGTGGTGGCTGCTAAGGGGAGTCGTACCTAACTACCAGTGGTGGCTGCTAAGGGGAGTCGTACCTAACTACCAGTAGTGGCTGCTAAGGGGAGTCGTACCTAACTACCAGTGGTGGCTGCTAAGGGGAGTCGTACCTAACTACCAGTAGTGGCTGCTAAGGGGAGTCGTACCTAACTACCAGTGGTGACTGCTAAGGGGAGTCATACCTAACTACCAGTGGTGGCTGCTAAGGGGAGTCGTACCTAACTACCAGTGGTGGCTGCTAAGGGGAGTCGTACCTAACTACCAGTGGTGACTGCTAAGGGGAGTCGTACCTAACTACCAGTGGTGGCTGCTAAGGGGAGTCATACCTAACTACCAGTGGTGGCTGCTAAGGGGAGGACGACTCATAAAAATGGCTGGAACGGCGCAAATGGAATGGCATAAAACACATGGACACCATTTTTTATGCGTTTGATACCATTCCACTTATTCCACTCCAGAAATGACCGTGAGCCTGTCCTCCCTAATTAAGGTCCCCCATCCTCCTGTGCGGTCAACTGTGCTGGTAAAGGATAAGGCTGGTGGATATAGCTGATGTGTGGCCATGTCAAGGAGAAGGAGAAAAGAGAGAGCTCTCTGTGAAGGAACCTTATTGTACATCCGAGTGTGTGTGTGTGTGTGTGTGTGTGTGTGTGTGTGTGTGTGTGTGTGTGTGTGTGTGTGTGTGTGTGTGTGCTTGTGTGTGTGTGTGTGTGTGTGCTTGTGTGTGTGTGTGTGTGTCCTTACAGTAAATCTCGGCATCTTGAATAGGTACACATATCCAAACAAGTATGCACATTTCATTCCCCTGCGTGTTTCTGAGGTGTTGTACATTATTCAACTGCATAGTGGAACGGGACATAATCAATAAAGTATGTGTAGCATATGGTATATTGATTATCGACAATTATTTTTCTATAAAATATGATCCTCCTTTTTTACAGTTGATCTGAAAGATTAAAACCTGTCCATCTTTATTTTATTTATATTATTAATTGTATGTTTATTTATAGCTAACAGTCTGGGAACAGTTTGGTATAGACACCACTTTATTTCATTCACTAACGAGGTGTTTTCTCTCTCTCTCTCTCCTATGTTGTTGCTGTCTTCTTTGATGCTGTCCGTCTGTCTCACACCAGGTAAGACCACGTCTATTATGATTGTTGTCTGAACAGACCTTCATGCAGTACTTCCACTTTTGTGCCTGGGAATTCTTATCCCAAGGTTTTTTCTGTGTGTGAATCCTGTACTACAGTGCTATACATATACTGTATATACAGTACCAGTCAAACGTTTGGACACACCTGCTCATTCAATATTTTTTTTTGCTATTTTCTACATTGTAGAATAATAGTGGAGACATCAACACTATGAAATAACACATATGGAATCATGCAGTAACCAAAAAAGGGTTAAAAAAATCAAAATATATTTGAGATTTTAGATTCTTCAAAGTAGCCACCCTTTGCGTTGATGACAGCTTTGCACACACTTGGCATTCTCTCAACCAGCTTCATGAGAACAGTCTTGATGGAGTTCCCACATATGCTGAGCACTTGTTTGCTGCTTTTCCTTCACTCTGTGGTCCAACTCATCCCAAACCATCTCAAATGGGTTGAGGTTGGGTGATTGTGGTCATCTGATGCTGCATTCCATCATTCTCCTTCTTGGCCAAATAGCCCTTACACAGCCTGGAGGTGTGTTGGGTCATTGTCCTGTTGAAAAACAAATGATAGTCCCACTAAGCGCAAACCAGATGGGATGGCGTATCGCTGCAGAATGCTTTAATAGCCATGCTGGTTAAGTGTGCCTTAAATTCTAAATAAATCACAGTCAGTGTCACCAGCAAAGCATCCCCACACAATCACACCTCCTCCTCCATGCTTCACGGTGGAAACCACACATGCAGAGATCATCTGTTCACCTACTCTGCATCTCACAAAAAATCTCAAATTTGGACTTATCTTCTTCTTATTGGTGTCCTTTAGTAGTGGCTTCTTTGCAGCAATTCAACCATGAAGGCCTGATTCACATAGTCTCCTCTGAACAGTTGATGTTGAGATGTGTGTTTTACTTGAACTCTGTGAAGCATTTATTTGGGCTGCAATTTCTGAGGCTGGTAACTCTAATGAACTTATCCTCTGCAGCAGAGGTAACTCTGGGTCTTCCTTTCCTGTGGCGGTCCTCATGAGAGCCAGTTTCATCATAGCGCTTGATGGTTTTGAAGAAACTGCACTTGAAGAAACTTTAAAAGTTCTTGAAATTTCCCGTTTGACCTTCATGTCTTAAAGTAATGATTGATTGTCGTTTCTCTTTGCTTATTTGAGCTGTTCTTGCCATAATATGGACTTGGTCTTTTACCAAATAGGGGTGTCTTCTGTATACCACCCCTACCTTGTCACAACACAACTGATTGGCTCAAACGCATTAAGAAGGAAAGAAATTCCACAGATTAACTTTTATCAAGGCACACCTGTTAATTGAAAATGCATTACAGGTAACTACCTCATCAAGCTGGTTGAGAGAATGCCAAGAGTGTGCAAAAGCTGTCATCAAAGCAAAGGGTGGCTAATTATAAGAATCTCAAATATAAAATAAATGCTGATTTGTTTAACACTTTTGTTGGTTACTACATGATTCCATATGTATTATTTCATAGTTTTGATGTCTTTACTATTATTCTACAACGTAGAAAATAGTAAATATAAAGAAAAACCCTAGAATGAGTAGTTGTGTCCAATGTCAGGAAAATGCTTGCTGCACTGGTTTTAGTCACACACGTTGTAATTTAACTAGCTGGCTAACAATCTTAGCTCATCATGAATGCAAGCACATGGCCTGAATGATAGATCTGTGCCAACTGTCTTGCTTTTTGCAGATTGTATATTTCAGAAAACGTAACTAAATAACCCAGTAACATAATGGGGCCAGACAGTAAAGGTGTTCTTTTAGTATCAAGGATGATTGGTCACTTTGCCACCAGTCCAGTGTTCGCACATAAGTAGCATAGATCGCAAGCTAGCTAGGCTAACTACCTTGCTGGCTAGCTAGGCTAACTACTTTGCTGGCTAGCTAGGCTAACTATCTTGCTGGCTAGCTAGGCTAACTACCTTGCTGGCTAGCTAGGCTAACTACCTTGCTGGCTAGCTAGGCTAACTACTTTGCTGGCTAGCTAGGCTAACTATCTTGCTGGCTAGCTAGGCTAACTACTTTGCTGGCTAGCTAGGCTAACTATCTTGCTGGCTAGCTAGGCTAACTACTTTGCTGGCTAGCTAGGCTAACTACTTTGCTGGCTAGCTAGGCTAACTACCTTGCTGGCTAGCTAGGCTAACTACCTTGCTGGCTAGCTAGGCTAACTACTTTGCTGGCTAGCTAGGCTAACTATCTTGCGGCTAGCTAGGCTAACTACCTTATGGCTAGCTAGGCTAACTATCTTGATGGCTAGCTAGGCTAACTACCTTATGGCTAGCTAGGCTAACTATCTTGCTGGCTAGCTAGGCTAACTACCTTGCTGGCTAGCTAGGCTAACTATCTTGCTGGCTAGCTAGGCTAACTACCTTGCTGGCTAGCTAGGCTACATATCTTGCTGGCTAGCTAGGCTAACTACTTTGCTGGCTAGCTAGGCTAACTATCTTGCTGGCTAGCTAGGCTAACTATCTTGCTGGCTAGCTAGGCTAACTATCTTGCTGGCTAGCTAGGCTAACTACCTTGCTGGCTAGCTAGGCTAACTATCTTGCTGGCTAGCTAGGCTAACTACTTTGCTGGCTAGCTAGGCTAACTACCTCGCTGGCTAGCTAGGCTAACTATCTTGCTGGCTAGCTAGGCTAACTACCTTGCTGGCTAGCTAGGCTAACTACCTTGCTGGCTAGCTAGGCTAACTATCTTGCTGGCTAGCTAGGCTAACTATACCTTGCTGGCTAAGCTAGGCTAACCTACTTAACTATTGCTGGCTAGCTAGGCTAACTACTTTGCTGGCTAGCTAGGCTAACTACCTCGCTGGCTAGCTAGGCTAACTATCTTGCTGGCTAGCTAGGCTAACTACCTTGCTGGCTAGCTAGTGGGCATCTGATGAGAACAAGGCTGCTTGCTTGGTGAAGTGTATTTTTTATTATTTACTTCTTCAAATACTCTGTCGCTGGCTGTGTCAAGCTACTCCCCGCCAAACCACCATGTCCACTCTCTTTCACGTCGTGACTTACTAGCTGAATGATGTTCATAGAGCAGCTCGTAGAGCGCCCTGTTCAGGCAACCAATGGAAATGTAGAAGAAATAACCGCAAATGAGAAGATGTATTAATTCATTCTATGTGTATATATATATATCTGTGGAATAAAGACCGATACCAGTATATCTGTGAAAGATTAAAGGTCAACCGATTTATCGTCCGGGCTCTATAATTCAACCTGTAAAGGTTATGCTCACAGGCTGTGAACAGTACTGCAGTATTTACTCTATATGCTTATGGTTGTGGATACATTGACGGTAGCTAAGGATCATCGTTGTATAGAACATCTCAAACGATGCTTACAGGTTACATAAACACTCAACAGGCTCCGACATCTTCCACTCGAGTACTGCCAGTCGGCAGCCAATCAGGCGTGAGAATGCTTCACGGTCACTGCATCCCATTCAAACCCTCTCTACCTCTACTGTGGATTGGCTACAAACTCTATATTCTGAATTCCAAATGGACACCTTGGTGTCCCCAGGACCAGGTTTAAGAAACACTGCAACCGAGCCACTCCCACATGTCTGAGGTGATTGGATAGGTGGATAGGTGGAAGCGGATAGGGTGACATTTCCATTACCACCTTAGCCAATCAGAAGGCAAAAGGAGGTCGAATTGGAATTCGGGCGATACACTTCCCCCCCTTTTCTGCCCTTGACAGATGAGGTCCAAAGGAAGGTTCTGATCAGTGGAGGCTAAGTTTCACTTTAAACCAGAGGAGGACAGGCTCATCTTAATAGCTGTAATGGAATGAATGGAACACGTTTGATGTGTTGGATACCTTTCCCTTCACTCTGCTGCTCATTCTAATTCTCTAGGGTCCATTTGGAATTCAGGGATGCATAGTACCCTCCTCCCTGCCCTTCACAAAGAGGGTCCAAGGAGGGTGTCGATCCCGCTGCTCTGGCCTGGGTCTGGAAATGATTTGTGGGAAGTCTCCCCGCTACTCCAGTTAATGAGATTATTCTGGATTTAGAGAAGACTGGAGAGCGGGGGGCGGGGGGGGGGGGGGGGGGGGGGGGGTCGCCTCTGATCAAGGGAGAAGGGAGCATGTAGGGAGGAGGAGGGGGGAGAGGAGGGAGGGAGGGAGGGGAAAGAGAGAGGGGTGGAAAAGGCAGGGGAGCAGAATGAGGAGGGAGTAGTGTCCCTCTTTCTGTCGGATCCTCTGCTCTTACCCCTGGCTGTGGAGATGTCTATTGCAGTTTTAATGGGCAAGATGTGCAGAGACCGAGAGGAAAGGAGAAGTGTGGAGGAATATTGGGAGAGAGAGAGACAGCACCAGGAATCCTAGAATATGTTCCTCAGCAGCTTCTATGTAAAAAGAGATGACGAGACACAGGGGGGGGAGAGTCTCAAATGCTCCTCACGTCATCTTTCCTCCTCTCTCCTCACCTCCTTCTCAAAACCCATTGGAAGAGAAGATCAGAGAGGAAGGGACCTCTGGCAATGGGTTTTGAGAAGGAGAGAGGAGAGGGGACGTGAGCAGTATGCAATTGAGATTCAATGTTACTCGTGAGCTCAGCACAATCTCTGAACCTGAACAATAGCCCAGTCCCTGAGGTAGTACTTTACACTGGCTAGCTAAAGACGCTAATGCTAAAGCCACAGCCGTTTACGCTGGATATAGCTAAAGATGCTAACACTAAAGACGCTAATGCTAAAGCTTCAGCAGTTTACACTGGCTAGCTAAAGACACAAACAGTAACGACATATCAGTTTACTCTGGCTAGCTAAAGACGTTAAAGTTACTGCAGTTTACTCTGACTCGCTAAAGACTTAAATTTACTGCAGTTTACTCTGACTCGCTAAAGACGTTAAAGTTACTGCAGTTTACTCTGGCTAGCTAAAGACGTTAAAGTTACTGCAGTTTACTCTGGCCAGCTAAAAACACTACAGTTACTGCAGTTTACTCTGGCTAGCTAAAGATGTTAAAGTTACTGCAGTTTACTCTGACTCGCTAAATACATTAAAGTTACTGCAGTTTACTCTGGCCAGCTAAAAACACTACAGTTACTGCAGTTTACTCTGGCTAGCTAAAGACGCTACTGTTAAAATTACTGCAGTTTACTCTGGCAAGGTAAAGA
>NW_021822717.1:235023-257523 GCF_901001165.1 Salmo trutta
GAGGCAGAGAGAGAGAGGAATGTAGAGGCAGAGAGAGAGGAAGAGAGAGAGAGAAGAATGTAGAGGCAGAGAGAGAGAGAAGAATGTAGAGGCAGAGAGAGAGAGAGAGGAATGTAGAGGCAGAGAGAGAGAGGAATGTAGAGGCAGAGAGAGAGAGGAAGAGAGAGAGAGAGGAATGTAGAGGCAGAGAGAGAGAGAGAGAGGAATGTAGAGGCAGAGAGAGAGAGAGGAATGTAGAGGCAGAGAGAGAGAGGAATGTAGAGGCAGAGAGAGAG
Organism: Salmo trutta; assembly: GCF_901001165.1. Classification (NCBI taxonomy): domain Eukaryota; kingdom Metazoa; phylum Chordata; class Actinopteri; order Salmoniformes; family Salmonidae; genus Salmo; species Salmo trutta. Next base: position 235,299 of record NW_021822717.1, read on the forward strand.
AGGAAGAGAGAGAGAGAGGAATGTAGAGGCAGAGAGAGAGAGAGAGAGGAATGTAGAGGCAGAGAGAGAGAGAGAGGAATGTAGAGGCAGAGAGAGAGGGAGAGAGAGATTTACTATAAAGTAAATATTACTGCCAGATACAGTATGTGTATGACAGCCATAGAGGGTTATCCCGTGACCATTCATTCCCTGAAGTAATGAACAAAAATATAAACGCAACATGTAAAATCTCAGAAATGTTCCATACGCACAAAAACCTATTTCTGTCACATTTTGTGCCCAAATTTGTTAACATCCCTGTTGGTGAGCATTTCTCCTTTGCCAAGATAACCCATCCACCTGACAGGTGTGACATAGAAGCTGATTAAACAGCATGATCATTACACAGGAGCACCTTGTGCTGAGAACAATAAAAGGCCACATTAAAATGTTCAGTTTTGTAACACAACACAATGCCACAGATTTTTATTTTATTTATTTCACCTTTATTTAACCAGGTAGGCAAGTTGAGAACAAGTTCTCATTTACAATTGCGACCTGGCCAAGATAAAGCAAAGCAGTTCGACAACATACAACAACACAGAGTTACACATGGAGTAAAACAACATACAATCAATGATGCAGTAGAAAAAAATAAGACTATATACAATGTGAGCAAATGATGTGAGATAATGGAGGTAAAGGCAAAAAATGCCATGGTGGCAAAGTAAATACAATATAGCAAGTAAAACACTGGAATGGTAGATTTGTAGTTTGAAGAAAGTTCAAAGTTAAAATATAAATAATATGGTGCAAAGGAGCAAAATAAATAAAATAAATAAATACAGTAGGGGAAAAGGTAGTAGTTTGGGCTAAATTATAGATGGGCTATGTACAGGTGCAGTGATCTGTGAGCTGCTCTGACAGCTGGTGCTTAAAGCTAGTGAGGGAGATAAGTGTTTCCAGTTTCAGAGATTTTTGTAGTTCGTTCCAGTCATTGGCAGCAGAGAACTGGAAGGAGAGACGACCAAAGGAGGAATTGGCTTTAGGGGTGACCAGAGAGATATACCTGCTGGAGCGCCTGCTACAGGTGGGTGCTGCTATGGTGACCAGTGAGCTGAGATAAGGGGGGACTTTACCTAGCAGAGACTTGTAGATGACCTGGAGCCAATGTGTTTGGCGACGATTATGAAGCGAAGGCCAGCCAACGAGAGCATACAGGTCGCAGTGGTGGGTAGTATATGGGGCTTTGGTGACAAAACGGATGGCACTGTGATAGACTGCATCCAGCTTGTTGAGTAGGGTATTGGAGGCTATTTTGTAAATGACATCGCCGAAGTCGAGGATTGGTAGGATGGTCAGTTTTACGAGGGTATGTTTGGCAGCATGAGTGAAGGATGCTTTGTTGCGAAATAGGAAGCCAATTCTAGATTTAATTTTGGATTGGAGATGTTTGATGTGAGTCTGGAAGGAGAGTTTACAGTCTAACCAGACACCTAGGTATTTGTAGTTGTCCACAAATTCTAAGTTAGAACCGTCCAGAGAAGTGATGCTGGACAGGCGGGCAGGTGCAGGCAGCGATCGGTTGAAGAGCATGCATTTAGTTTTACTTGTGTTTAGGAGCAGTTGGAGACCACGGAAGGAGAGTTGAATGGCATTGAAGCTCGTCTGGAGGGTTGTTAACACAGTGTCCAAAGAGGGGCCAGAAGTATACAGAATGGTGTCGTCTGCGTAGAGGTGGATCAGAGATTCACCAGCAGCAAGAGCGACATCATTTATGTATACAGAGAAAAGAGTTGGCCCAATAATTGAACCCTGTGGTACCCCCATAGAGACTGCCAGAGGTCCAGACAGATGTCTCAAGATGAGGGAGCATGCAATTGGCATGTTGACGGCGGGAATGTCCACCAAAGCTGTTGCCTGGGAATTGAATGTTAGTTTCTCTACTATAAGCCGCCTCCAACATCATTTCAAAGAATTTGGCAGTACATCCAACCGACTTCACCGGAATTTGAATTTGAGAAAAGAATGGAGATGCAGAGAGGGAGAGAGAATGAGAGAGGGAGAGAGAATGAGAGAGGGAGAGAGAGAGAGAGAGAGAGAGAGAGAGAGAGAGAGAGAGAGAGAAAGAGAGACAGAGAAAGAGCGAGAAAAGTGAGTGAGAGAGAGGGGGATAGATAGAAATAGAGAGAGAATTATAAACAGAGAGGGAGAAACAGAGAGAGAGAGAGAGAGAGAGAGAGAGAGAGATGGACATACTGTAGCAGTGAGATGCAGAGTAGCCTCAAGTCTCCCAATAGAAAAGGTCCATATTGCCTGTCAGACTATGAGGCTGTGGGACTACCCTCAGCCCAGCGCAGGAGAGAGGCCTGTCTAGCTTCCACTAATGAACCCAACAGATCTGGACTTTGTGGTCCTGGACGACTCTATACATGGGTCCCAAATAACACCCTATTCCCTCTGTAGTGCGCTATTTTTTTAGTGGGAGAAGTATTAGGGAATAGTGTGCCATTTGGCATGCAGCCCAGATACCAGCCGTATTACACTGCTTGAACCAAACAACTCCTCTCACTCAGCATATTATTGTCTTGAGTCTGCATACTTGGCCCGGTGAGAAGAGCTAATATTTACACTGTCGATGGGGGACTTGACTCATTGAGTGGATGGAATTAAACAGCCCTCTCACTAATAACCACTGTGAGTTTTGTGCAGGGAGATCCTGTTGACTCATAAAGTTACAGTGGCAAGAAACAGGATGTGAACCCTTTGGAAATACCTGGATTTCTGCATAAACTGGTCATAAAATTTGATCTGATCTTCATCTTAGTCACAACAATAGACAAACACAGTCTCCTTAAACTAATAACACACAAACAATTATACGTTTTCATGTCTTTATTGAACACACCGTGTAAACAATCACAGTGCAGGGTGGAACAAGTATGTGAACCCTTGGATTTAATAACTGGTTGACCCTCCTTTGGCAGCAATAACCTCAACCAAACGTTTTCTGTAGTTGTGGATCAGACCTGCACAACGGTCAGGAGGAATTTTGGACCATTCCTCTTTACAAAACTGTTTCAGTTCAGCAATATTCTTGGGATATCTGGTGTGAACTGCTCTCGAGGTCATGCCACAGCATCTCAATCGGGTTGAGGTCAGGACTCTGACTGGGCCACTCCAGAAGGCATGTTTTCTTCTGTTGAAACCATTCTGTTGTTGATTTACTTCAGTATTTTGGGTCGTTGTCCTGTTGCATCACCCAACTTCTGTTGACTTCAATTTGTTGGAGAATGCCTAACATTCTCCTGCAAAATGTGTTGATAAACTTGGGAATTCATTTTTCTGTTGATGATAGCAAGCTGTCCGGGCCCTGAGGCAGCAAAGCAGCCCCAAACCATGATGCTCCCTCCACCATACTTTACAGTTGGGATGAGGTTTTAATGTTGGTGTGCTGTGCCTTTTTTTCTCCACACATAGTGTTGTGTGTTCCTTCCAAACAACTCAACTGTAGTTTCATCTGTCCACAGAATATTTTGCCAGTTGCACTTTTGCAAACTTCAGACAGCAATGTTTTTTTTGGACAGCAGTGGCTTCTTCCGTGGTGTCCTCCCATGAACACCATTCTTGTTTAGTGTTTTACGTATCGAAGACTCGTCAACAGAGATGTTAGCATGTTCCAGAGATTTCTGTAAGTCTTTTGCTGACACTCTAGGATTCTTCTTAACCTCATTGAGCATTCTGCGCTGTGCTCTTGCAGTCATCTTTGCAGGACGGCCACTCCTAGGGAGAGCAGCAACAGTGCTGAACTTTCTCCATTTATAGACAGTTTGTCTTTCCGTGGACTGATGCACATCAAGGCTTTTAGAGATACTTTTGTAACCCTTTCCGGCTTTATGCAAGTCAACAATTTTTAATCTTAGGTGTTCTGAGATCTCTTTTGTTCGAGGGATGGTTCACATCAGGCAATGCTTCTTGTGAATAACAAACTAAAATTTTGTGAGTTTTTTTATAGGGCAGGGCAGCTGTAACCAACATCTCCAATCTCGTCTCATTGATTGGACTCCAGGTTAAGTGACTTCTGACTCCAGTTAGCTAATGGAGAAGTCATTAGCCTTGGGGTTCACATACTTTTTCCAACCTACACTGTGAATGTTTAAATGATGTATTCAATATAGACAAGAAAAATACAATAATTTGTGTGTTGTTAGTTTAAGCACACTGTGCTTGTCTGTTGTTGGGACTAAGATGAAGATCAGATCAAATCCAGGACATTCCAAAGGGTTCACATACTTTTTCTCGCCACTGTAAATCAGCTGATTTTACAGTATTTGAAAGAATAAACTCATGCCTTTTTGCTGACGTTGTCAAGCCTCACGTCAAGTCTGACACTACAGCTATGCACCATGGGACTGAGGAGGATTTGAGTAGGCGCTGGTGGTGAGGAAGCCCTGTCACAGGTCAGTCAAGGAGGCCTGAAGACAGGCTACTTGCCCAGAGTTTGTGGAGACTAGCTGTGTAAGTGACAGAGAGCTGGGGCCTGGGGGTTGTTTGACAGTGAAGAGAGGAGGACAGCCAGCCATTCCTGGTAGTTTAACAGTAGTCAGGCTGTATGTCCAGCTGATGGTCCAGAGGACCAGAGGTCCAGAGACATCAGCCACAGACAGACAGGGGGTCAGCCCACGAGGACTACTTCGTTGTCTAGTCCACACGTCTATTCTATTCTAGTCGTCTGCGCCTTTAGCATCAAGAGGAGGGTCATGTTGCTGCTTGTTCTGCTGCTTGTTCTGCTGCTTGTTCTGCAGCTTGTTCTGCTGCTTGTCCTGCTGCTTGTCCTGCTGCTTGTTCTGCTGCTTGTTCTGCTGCTTGTCCTGCTGCTTGTTCTGCTGCTTGTCCTGCTGCTTGTCCTGCTGCTTGTTCTGCTGCTTGTTCTGCTGCTTGTCCTGCTGCTTGTTCTGCAGCTTGTTCTGCTGCTTGTTCTGCTGCTTGTCCTGCTGCTTGTTCTGCTGCTTGTTCTGCTGCTTGTCCTGCTGCTTGTTCTGCTACTTGTCCTGCTGCTTGTTCTGCTGCTTGTCCTGCTGCTTGTTCTGCTGCTTGTTCTGCTGCTTGTCCTGCTGCTTGTTCTGCTACTTGTCCTGCTGCTTGTTCTGCTGCTTGTCCTGCTGCTTGTCCTGCTGCTTGTTCTGCTACTTGTCCTTCTGCTTGTTCTGCTGCTTGTCCTGCTGCTTGTCCTGCTGCTTGTTCTGCTGCTTGTTCTGCTGCTTGTTCTGCTGCTTGTTCTGCTGCTTGTCCTGCTGCTTGTCCTGCTGCTTGTCCTGCTGCTTGTTCTGCTGCTTGTCCTGCTGCTTGTCCTGCTGCTTGTCCTGCTGCTTGTTCTGTGACCTTCCAGGATGGTCTTTGGTTCAGTGATTTCAATACAACTGCAACATCAACAACATTTGTTTCTTTGAATTTCTCTGCCTCTGTGATTTGGGGACAAAATCTGTGTCACTTTGTTGTGTCTTTTCTCAAATGTGGTTCCCTGATCAAAAAGTAATGCAGCCTACGGGGATTAGGGTGCCATTTGGGACACCGCCTTGGGGGATTAGGGTGCCATTTGGGACACCGCCTTGGGGGATTAGGGTGCCATTTGGGACACCGCCTTGGGGAAATAGGGTGCCATTTGGGACACCGCCTTGGGGGATTAGGGTGCCATTTGGGACACCGCCTTGGGGGATTAGGGTGCCATTTGGGACACCGCCTTGGGGGATTAGGGTGCCATTTGGGACACCGCCTTGGGGGATTAGGGTGCCATTTGGGACACCGCCTTGGGGAAATAGGGTGCCATTTGGGACACCGCCTTGGGGGATTAGGGTGCCATTTGGGACACCGCCTTGGGGGATTAGGGTGCCATTTGGGACACCGCCTTGGGGGATTAGGGTGCCATTTGGGACACCGCCTTGGGGGATTAGGGTGCCATTTGGGACACCGCCTTGGGGGATTAGGGTGCCATTTGGGACACCGCCTTGGGGGATTAGGGTGCCATTTGGGACACCGCCTTGGGGGATTAGGGTGCCATTTGGGACACCACCTTGGGGGATTAGGGTGCCATTTGGGACACCACCTTGGGGGATTAGGGTGCCATTTTGGGACACAGCCTTGGGGGATTAGGGTGCCATTTTGGGACACAGCCTTGGGGGATTAGGGTGCCATTTTGGGACACAACCTTGGGGGATTAGGGTGCCATTTTGGGACACAGCCTTGGGGGATTAGGGTGCCATTTGGGACACTGCCTTGGGGGATTAGGGTGCCATTTTGGGACACAGCCTTGGGGAAATAGGGTGCCATTTGGGACACAGCCCTGGGGGAATAAGGTGCCATTTGGGACACAGCCTTGGGGGAATAGGGTGCCATTTTGGGACACCACCTTGGGGGATTAGGGTGCCATTTTGGGACACAGCCTTGGGGAAATAGGGTGCCATTTGGGGACACAGCCTTAGGGGAATAGGGTGCCATTTTGGGACACCACCTTGGGGGATTAGGGTGCCATTTGGGACACCGCCTTGGGGGATTAGGGTGCCATTTTGGGACACAGCCTTGGGGAAATAGGGTGCCATTTGGGACACAGCCCTGGGGGAATAAGGTGCCATTTGGGACACAGCCTTGGGGGAATAGGGTGCCATTTTGGGACACAGCCTTGGGGGAATAGGGTGCCATTTGGGACACAGCCTTGGGGGAATAGGGTGCCATTTGGGACACAGCCTTGGGGGAATAGGGTGCCATTTTGGGACACACAGCCTTGGGGGAATAGGGTGCCATTTGGGGACACAGCCTTAGGGGAATAGGGTGCCATTTGGGGACACAGCCTTGGTCTACTGCTCATGTTTCATTCAGTGTATCTCACAGTCTGTCCACCACCTGTATCCTTCCCAGACTGATTGTCAGTGCCCCAAATAACCCAAACTGAATCAGACCCACAAGCGTTTTCCTTGCTCCTGTGATGGAAATTACTAGATAGATTCACAGCTCCCTCAATCTAAATTCAGCTGGTTTTTTTCTTCATCAGAGCATGTATTTAGATGTGTTTGGTGGTTGCACAGAGGCCAAAGATTGAGAGTTTGGAGAGGGAATTTAGTTTTGTAGCCTTAGGTGAGATTAAATGTTAGTTCACGACTCACTCAGTCTAAATCCAGGTGATTTTTTTCACACAGGCATTGCCCTCTATTTAGATGTGTTTGGTGTTTGAGTGCCTAGACCTTGGTAGGAATAGAAAGTATCATTCTTAATGGCCATGGACCAAATATCCCAGGGGTGGCTGAGAGAGTGTTGGTTGCATTCAATGTTTATAGGACTTCTAGCTCTATTCAATGTTTAGAGGGCTTCTAGCTCTATTCAATGTTTAGAGGGCTTCTAGCTCTATTCATCAATGTTTAGAGGGCTTCTAGCTCTATTCAATGTTTAGAGGGCTTCTAGCTCTATTCATCAATGTTTAGAGGGCTTCTAGCTCTATTCAATGTTTAGAGGGCTTCTAGCTCTATTCATCAATGTTTAGAGGGCTTCTAGCTCTATTCATCAATGTTTAGAGGGCTTCTAGCTCTATTCAATGTTTAGAGGGCTTCTAGCTCTATTCATCAATGTTTAGAGGGCTTCTAGCTCTATTCATCAATGTTTAGAGGGCTTCTAGCTCTATTCAATGTTTAGAGGGCTTCTAGCTCTATTCAATGTTTAGAGGGCTTCTAGCTCTATTCATCAATGTTTAGAGGGCTTCTAGCTCTATTCAATGTTTAGAGGGCTTCTAGCTCTATTCAATGTTTAGAGGGCTTCTAGCTCTATTCATCAATGTTTAGAGGGCTTCTAGCTCTATTCAATGTTTAGAGGGCTTCTAGCTCTATTCAATGTTTAGAGGGCTTCTAGCTCTATTCAATGTTTAGAGGACTTCTAGCTCTATTCAATGTTTAGAGGGCTTCTAGCTCTATTCATCAATGTTTAGAGGGCTTCTAGCTCTATTCAATGTTTAGAGGGCTTCTAGCTCTATTCATCAATGTTTAGAGGGCTTCTAGCTCTATTCAATGTTTAGAGGGCTTCTAGCTCTATTCGTCAATGTTTAGAGGGCTTCTAGCTCTAATCAATGTTTAGAGGGCTTCTAGCTCTATTCAATGTTTAGAGGGCTTCTAGCTCTATTCAATGTTTAGAGGGCTTCTAGCTCTATTCAATGTTTAGAGGGCTTCTAGCTCTATTCAATGTTTAGAGGGCTTCTAGCTCTATTCAATGTTTAGAGGGCTTCTAGCTCTATTCAATGTTTAGAGGGCTTCTAGCTCTATTCAATGTTTAGAGGGCTTCTAGCTCTATTCAATGTTTAGAGGGCTTCTAGCTCTATTCAATGTTTAGAGGGCTTCTAGCTCTATTCAATGTTTAGAGGGCTTCTAGCTCTATTCAATGTTTAGAGGGCTTCTAGCTCTATTCAATGTTTAGAGGGCTTCTAGCTCTATTCAATGTTTAGAGGGCTTCTAGCTCTATTCATCAATGTTTAGAGGGCTTCTAGCTCTATTCATCAATGTTTAGAGGGCTTCTAGCTCTATTCAATGTTTAGAGGGCTTCTAGCTCTATTCAATGTTTAGAGGGCTTCTAGCTCTATTCATCAATGTTTAGAGGGCTTCTAGCTCTATTCAATGTTTAGAGGGCTTCTAGCTCTATTCAATGTTTAGAGGGCTTCTAGCTCTATTCAATGTTTAGAGGGCTTCTAGCTCTATTCAATGTTTAGAGGGCTTCTAGCTCTATTCAATGTTTAGAGGGCTTCTAGCTCTATTCAATGTTTAGAGGGCTTCTAGCTCTATTCATCAATGTTTAGAGGGCTTCTAACTCTATTCATCAATGTTTAGAGGGCTTCTAGCTCTATTCAATGTTTAGAGGGCTTCTAGCTCTATTCATCAATGTTTAGAGGGCTTCTAGCTCTATTCATCAATGTTTAGAGGGCTTCTAGCTCTATTCATCAATGTTTAGAGGGCTTCTAGCTCTATTCAATGTTTAGAGGGCTTCTAGCTCTATTCAATGTTTAGAGGGCTTCTAGCTCTATTCAATGTTTAGAGGGCTTCTAGCTCTATTCATCAATGTTTAGAGGGCTTCTAGCTCTATTCATCAATGTTTAGAGGGCTTCTAGCTCTATTCAATGTTTAGAGGGCTTCTAGCTCTATTCAATGTTTAGAGGGCTTCTAGCTCTATTCAATGTTTAGAGGGCTTCTAGCTCTATTCAATGTTTAGAGGGCTTCTAGCTCTATTCAATGTTTAGAGGGCTTCTAGCTCTATTCATCAATGTTTAGAGGGCTTCTAGCTCTATTCAATGTTTAGAGGGCTTCTAGCTCTATTCAATGTTTAGAGGGCTTCTAGCTCTATTCAATGTTTAGAGGGCTTCTAGCTCTATTCAATGTTTAGAGGGCTTCTACCTCTATTCAATGTTTAGAGGGCTTCTAGCTCTATTCAATGTTTAGAGTGCTTCCATTTCTATTCGATGTCTACCAGTAGTGTGACTGAGCTTCAGCCAGTGGGTTTGAAGAGATGCCTGAAGAGATTTGGTCAAGACTTGCCTTCGTATAACAGCAGTGTAAAGTGTTACTTTTTGGTGCTTAGAAGTGAACATCTCAAGAGTTGTTCTCTGTGTGATTCAGATGTGCTCACCGCTGTAGTTACCGTGGCGATAACACCAGCTCCTCCACAGCATTGTAATGGGCCCCGGGGCCCCTTGCTAAGAGGCTGGATGTTATTTCCCATGACTGAGCTTCAGCCAGTGAGCTTGAAGAGATGACTGAAGAGATTAGACAAGACAAGGCTTCCTTCTCCTACGGATGCTGCTGCACACACACACACACACACACACACACACACACACACACACCAAACCGTTCTGTGGTTTCACGTCTCTACCTGGTTTTTTGAGATGATGAAATGCAGTTTGATCAGTGAATTTGGATGTTGTTTTTGTAAGTAGCCTCTGGATTCAAAACGTTGGCCTAGAAGATGTAAGATGGCGATACGATTGAAAAGTGAATGTCTTGATGTTTTTGTTGTGGTGGTTATCCTCAGGTGAGATGAAACGCCAGTTAAAGCTGACCCAGTTGTCAGGGTTGTTAAGGTAACGTTGGAGCAAGAAACATTTGAAACATTTTACATTTTTAAAGCCCCTACACCTTAGCCTAGGATCTTTTTGCATAATTTGGTTTTGCCTGACAGCTGTTTTCACATACATACTGTAGCTCCATGTTTTAGCCACGCTGATACAAATCTCATCTCTTTCCTCTAGATAGAGAGCGAGAGAGACGGAGAGACAGAGAGAGAGAGATAAAGAGGGAGAGAGAGAGAGATAAAGAGGGAGAGAGAGAGAGAGAGAGAGAGAGAGAGGGAGGGAGAGAGAGAGAGGGGAGAAAGAGAGAGAGGGGGGAGAGAGAGAGAGGGGGGAGAGAGAGAGAGAGGGGGGGAGAGAGAGAGAGAGGGGAGAGAGAGAGAGAGGGAGAAAGAGAGAGGGAGAGAGAGAGAGGGGAGAGAGAGAGAGAGGGGAGAGAGAGAGAGGGAGAACCTAGGGTATCATTTATTAGTCAGCATGGGGTCTATATTTATATCTGTCCTGGCTGAAGGATGAGTCTACATCCCAAATGGCACCCTCTTCCCTACATAGGGAATAGGGCCCTGGTCTAAAGAAGTGTACTATATTGGGAATAGGGTTCCATTTGGGATGAAACCCAAAGTATTTAGTTTTTTAAAATGTCCACTTAACCACCCACAGCTCAGTCTAAAATACTAATACAAATACACTCAGTACACCTCACATCCAGTTTCATCATGTTCACACTGAAATACACCTCCAATAAACATCCAGTTTCATCATGTTCACACTGAAATACACCTCCAATAAACATCCAGTTTCATCATGTTCACACTGAAATACACCTCTAAACATCCAGTTTCATCATGTTCACACTGAAATACACCTCCAATAAACATCCAGTTTCATCATGTTCACACTGAAATACACCTCTAAACATCCAGTTTCATCATGTTCACACTGAAATACACCTCCAATAAACATCCAGTTTCATCATGTTCACACTGAAATACACCTCTAAACATCCAGTTTCATCATGTTCACACTGAAATACACCTCCTCTAAACATCCAGTTTCATCATGTTCACACTGAAATACACCTCCTCTACACATCCAGTTTCATCATGTTCACACTGAAATACACCTCCTCTAAACATCCAGTTTCATCATGTTCACACTGAAATACACCTCCTCTACACATCCAGTTTCATCATGTTCACACTGAAATACACCTCCTCTAAACATCCAGTTTCATCATGTTCACACTGAAATACACCTCTAAACATCCAGTTTCATCATGTTCACACTGAAATACACCTCCAATAAACATCCAGTTTCATCATGTTCACACTGAAATACACCTCCTCTAAACATCCAGTTTCATCATGTTCACACTGAAATACACCTCCAATAAACATCCAGTTTCATCATGTTCACACTGAAATGCACCTCCAATAAACATCCAGTTTCATCATGTTCACACTGAAATACACCTCCAATAAACATCCAGTTTCATCATGTTCACACTGAAATACACCTCTAAACATCCAGTTTCATCATGTTCACACTGAAATACACCTCCAATAAACATCCAGTTTCATCATGTTCACACTGAAATACCCCTCCTCTAAACATCCAGTTTCATCATGTTCACACTGAAATACACCTCCAATAAACATCCAGTTTCATCATGTTCACACTGAAATACACCTCCTCTAAACATCCAGTTTCATCATGTTCACACTGAAATACACCTCCAATAAACATCCAGTTTCATCATGTTCACACTGAAATACACCTCCTCTAAACATCCAGTTTCATCATGTTCACACTGAAATACACCTCCTCTAAACATCCAGTTTCATCATGTTCACACTGAAATACACCTCTAAACATCCAGTTTCATCATGTTCACACTGAAATACACCTCCAATAAACATCCAGTTTCATCATGTTCACACTGAAATACACCTCCAATAAACATCCAGTTTCATCATGTTCACACTGAAATACACCTCCAATAAACATCCAGTTTCATCATGTTCACACTGAAATACACCTCCTCTAAACATCCAGTTTCATCATGTTCACACTGAAATACCCCTCCAATAAACATCCAGTTTCATCATGTTCACACTGAAATACACCTCCTCTAAACATCCAGTTTCATCATGTTCACACTGAAATACACCTCCTCTAAACATCCAGTTTCATCATGTTCACACTGAAATACCCCTCCAATAAACATCCAGTTTCATCATGTTCACACTGAAATACACCTCCAATAAACATCCAGTTTCATCATGTTCACACTGAAATACACCTCCTCTAAACATCCCGTTTCATCATGTTCACACTGAAATACACCTCTAAACATCCAGTTTCATCATGTTCACACTGAAATACACCTCCTCTAAACATCCAGTTTCATCATGTTCACACTGAAATACACCTCTAAACATCCAGTTTCATCATGTTCACACTGAAATACACCTCCAATAAACATCCAGTTTCATCATGTTCACACTGAAATACACCTCCAATAAACATCCAGTTTCATCATGTTCACACTGAAATACACCTCCAATAAACATCCAGTTTCATCATGTTCACACTGAAATACACCTCCTCTAAACATCCAGTTTCATCATGTTCACACTGAAATACCCCTCCAATAAACATCCAGTTTCATCATGTTCACACTGAAATACACCTCCTCTAAACATCCAGTTTCATCATGTTCACACTGAAATACACCTCCTCTAAACATCCAGTTTCATCATGTTCACACTGAAATACCCCTCCAATAAACATCCAGTTTCATCATGTTCACACTGAAATACACCTCCAATAAACATCCAGTTTCATCATGTTCACACTGAAATACACCTCCTCTAAACATCCCGTTTCATCATGTTCACACTGAAATACACCTCTAAACATCCAGTTTCATCATGTTCACACTGAAATACACCTCTAAACATCCAGTTTCATCATGTTCACACTGAAATACACCTCCAATAAACATCCAGTTTCATCATGTTCACACTGAAATACACCTTTAAACATCCAGTTTCATCATGTTCACACTGAAATACAAATACCAGGCTTGTGTTTATGGCCGTATGATTCACATCAATTCATGTCATTAAGATTAGGACAATTCAAATAGGTTTTTGGGTCATTCCTGCTATCCGGTGCCTTCTGGACTTCATAATGTTTTTATTTTAGCTGTATATTTTCTACCGTACATTACTATTAAAATAATACCACAACATATCACTATCCTCAACCATACATTACTATTAAAATAATACCACAACATATCACTATCCTCTACCATACATTACTATTAAAATAATACCACAACATATCACTGTCCTCTACCATACATTACTATTAAAATAATACCACAACATATCACTGTCCTCTACCATACATTACTATTAAAATAATACCACAACATATCACTGTCCTCTACCATACATTACTATTAAAATAATACCACAACATATCACTATCCTCTACCATACATTACTATTAAAATAATACCACAACATATCACTATCCTCTACCATACATTACTATTAAAATAATACCACAACATATCACTGTCCTCTACCATTCATTACTATTAAAATAATACCACAACATATCACTGTCCTCTACCATACATTACTATTAAAATAATACCACAACATATCACTATCCTCTACCATACATTACTATTAAAATAATACCACAACATACATTACTATTAAAATAATACCACAACATACATTACTATTAAAATAATACCACAACATACATTACTATTAAAATAATACCTCAACATATCACTGTCCTCTACCATACATTACTATTAAAATAATACCACAACATACATTACTATTAAAATAATACCACAACATATCACTATCCTCTACCATACATTACTATTAAAATAATACCACAACATATCACTATCCTCTACCATACATTACTATTAAAATAATACCACAACATATCACTGTCCTCTACCATTCATTACTATTAAAATAATACCACAACATATCACTGTCCTCTACCATACATTACTATTAAAATAATACCACAACATATCACTATACTCTACCATACATTACTATTAAAATAATACCACAACATATCACTATCCTCTACCATACATTACTATTAAAATAATACCACAACATATCACTGTCCTCTACCATGCATTACTATTAAAATAATACCACAACATACATTACTATTAAAATAATACCACAACATATCACTGTCCTCTACCATGCATATAATAGTAATGTATGTCAGAGGGTAGTGCATGTGGTGGTATCATTGCTCTGTTGTTGTGTATATGGGTCAGGTGTCCTGCTGGGCTGGAGCTAAGATCTGTAGCAGGGTCCCACAGGGATGCTCTTAGTCAGGACAACCCCCTCTCCTCTGTCAGCCTGCACTACACACACACACACACACACACACACACACACACACACACACACACACACACACACACACATCTGTCAGGCAGCTCCAATGTACTGTATTGCAGCATGTAAGTCTGACTGGTACATTGCTCTGTACAGACCAGTGGCGTTGGGATTGACATGGAGTGATATGGAGTGACATGGAGTGATATGGAGTGACATGGAGTGACATGGAGTGACATGGAGTGATATGGAGTGACATGGAGTGATATGGAGTGACATGGCGTGATATGGCGTGACATGGAGTGATATGGAGGGATATGGAGTGACATGGAGTGACATGGAGTGACATGGAGTGACATAGAGTGACATGGAGGGATATGGAGTGACATGGCGTGATATGGAGTGACATAGAGTGACATGGAGGGATATGGCGTAATATGGAGTGACATGGAGTGATATGGAGTGGCATGGAGTGATATGGAGTGACATGGAGTGATATGGAGTGACATGGAGTGACATGGAGTGATATGGAGGGATATGGAGTGACATGGAGTGATATGGAGTGACAAGGAGTGATATGGAGTGACATGGAGTGATATGGAGTGACATGGAGTGATATGGAGTGACATAGAGTGATATGGAGTGACATGGAGTGACGGAGTGACATGGAGTGACATGGAGTGACGGAGTGACATGGAGTGATATGGAGTGACATGGAGTGACATGGAGTGACACTCCATATCTGTCCGCTGCAGGACAGCAGAGTAGACTGAAGTCTGTGTTGCAGGTGGGAGAGACCACTCCTCTCTCTGTCCGCTGCAGGACAGCAGAGTAGACTGAAGTCTGTGTTGCAGGTGGGAGAGACCACTCCTCTCTCTGTCCGCTGCAGGACAGCAGAGTAGACTGAAGTCTGTGCTGCAGGTGGTAGAGACCACTCCTCTCTCTGTCCGCTATAGGACAGCAGAGTAGACTGAAGTCTGTGCTGCAGGTGGGAGAGACCACTCCTCTCTCTGTCCGCTGCAGGACAGCAGAGTAGACTGAAGTCTGTGCTGCAGGTGGGAGAGACCACTCCTCTCTCTGTCCGCTATAGGACAGCAGAGTAGACTGAAGTCTGTGCTGCAGGTGGGAGAGACCACTCCTCTCTCTGTCCGCTGCAGGACAGCAGAGTAGACTGAAGTCTGTGCTGCAGGTGGGAGAGACCACTCCTCTCTCTGTCCGCTGCAGGACAGCAGAGTAGACTGAAGTCTGTGTTACAGGTGGGAGAGACCACTCCTCTCTCTGTCCGCTGCAGGACAGCAGAGTAGATTGAAGTCTGTGTTGCAGGTGGTAGAGACCACTCCTCTCTCTGTCCGCTGCAGGACAGCAGAGTAGACTGAAGTCTGTGTTGCAGGTGGTAGAGACCACTCCTCTCTCTGTCCGCTGCAGGACAGCAGAGTAGACTGAAGTCTGTGCTGCAGGTGGGAGAGACCACTCCTCTCTCTGTCCGCTGCAGGACAGCAGAGTAGACTGAAGTCTGTGTTACAGGTGGGAAAGACCACTCCTCTCTCTGTCCGCTGCAGGACAGCAGAGTAGACTGAAGTCTGTGTTACAGCTTCATACAGTGTTAGCTAACGTTAGCCAGCCAGCCGTGAAATGAACAAGGAATAGACTGCTGTGTCTGGACTACCTGTTGTGAATCTGATGGTTTAGCTGTCTGTCTATGATGGGGGGTGTTCTAGACACATGGAAAGAAAGGCCATCCTCTTCGTCTAATTATCACTGCTTTTCATTCCCATGGCCCTGGAGCCTTTGACGTTCAGTCCCAGTCGACAATTGATTGACCAGAGAATGACCTACTGCACATCTGACTGGACGTCTGATTGGTCTCTCTGTGACCTTGATTGGCCAGATTTGACCCCAGTAACCCCACTCTCTTTCCCTCCCTCCCTCCCTCCCTCCCTCCCTCCCTCCCTCCCTCCCTCCCTCCCTCCCTCTCTGTCTCTGTCTCTCTCTCTCTCTCTCTCTCTCTCCCTCTTCCTCCCGCTCAACCTCCTCTCCCTCCTCTCCCTCCCTCCCTCCCTCCCTCTCTGTCTCTCTCTCTCTCTCTCTCTCTCCCTCTCTCTCTCTCTCTCTCTCTATCTATCTCTCTCTTTCTCCCTCTCAACCTCCCCTCCCTCCCTCCCTCCCTCCCTCCCTCCCTCCCTCCCTCCCTCCCTCTCTCTCTATGTCTCTCTCTCCCTCCCTCACTTCCTCCCTCTCAACCTCCTCTCCCTCCCATCCTCCTTCCCTCCCCACTCCTCCCCATCCATTAGGCTTAGTCCTAAATCGTCTGGTTATGGAAAGAATTCCATGCTCCACTCCTTCCATTCTTCCATTGCAGTTTCTCCCAGAAGGAGATTCCCCCATTGTGAGCAGAGGGGCCCTGAGAGCCCTGGAGTGTCTTATGGACTGAGGTTATCTGTCAGAAGGCCCCGGCAGGGAACAACACATGGCTTCTTGTTAGGATTAAACAGGATTTCCTTGCTCCAGCGGTAAAGACATCATGAAGCATGGTAGCTAGTCTTCTGGAATGTTCACTTGTCCATCTTTTGGGAAGGCTTTTGGGTTTGACTTTTATGTAGTCTAGTTTAGTTGAAAAGAGACATATGTGGTAGTGTAGTAGTGTAATGTAATGGACACCAGTGTAGCCTCAACCACACTGTTGTCCAATTAGTCCATCCCCAGCCTCAACCACACTGTTGTCCAATTAGTCCATCCCCAGCCTCAACCACACTGTTGTCCAATTAGTCCATCCCCAGCCTCAACCACACTGTTGTCCAATTAGTCCATCCCCAGCCTCAACCACACTGTTGTCCAATTAGTCCATCCCCAGCCTCAACCACACTGTTGTCCAATTAGTCCATCCCCAGCCTCAACCACACTGTTGTCCAATTAGTCCATCTCCAGCCTCAACCACACTGTTGTCCAATTAGTCCATCCCCAGCCTCAACCACACTGTTGTCCAATTAGTCCATCCCCAGCCTCAGCTGCTGGTTGTCCAACTGGTTCACCCCATCCTCAACCACTGGTTGTCCAACTGGTTCACCCCCATCCTCAGCCACTGTCTATTTGTACATCTTCATCAGCATCCTTTAGTTCAACATTCAGCAGAGGCTACGGAGCTAACATTCAATAACATTCCATATTATCTGGCTAAAGATGAATGCAGAAAAGCTCTGCACTCCTCTTTAAAATCTGCTATAGTACAGGACCTATCCCATGTGACTACTGTAATACACTACACAATATGGAGAGAGACCACATGGAGGCCCTTCATATCATTTAAAGGCTTACATAGAGTTACATAGACTTACATAGAGGTACATAGAGTTACATAGACTTACATAGAGTTACATAGAGTTACATAGACTTACATAGCGTTACATAGAGTTACATAGACTTACATAGAGTTACATAGACTTACATAGAGTTACATAGACTTACATATACTTACATAGAATTACAGACGTACATAGAGTTACATAGACTTACATAGAGTTACATAGACTTACATATACTTACATAGAGTTACATAGAGTTACATATACTTACATAGAGTTACATAGACTTACATAGAATTACATAGACTTACATAGACTTACATATACTTGCATAGAGTTACATAGAGTTACATATATTTACATAGACTTACATAGAGTTACATATACTTACATAGAGTTACATAGACTTACATATACTTACATAGACTTACATAGAGTTACATAGACTTACATAGAGTTACATAGAGTTACATAGACTTACATAGAATTACATAAACTTACATAGAGTAACATAGAGTTACATAGACTTGCATATAGTTACATAGACTTGCATAGACTTTCATAGAGTGACATATAGTTACATAGACTTGCATAGAGTGGCATATAGTTACTTAGACTTACATAGACTTACATAGACTTACATAGAGTTACATAGACTTACATAGAGTTACATAAACTTGCATAGACTTGCATAAAGTGACATATAGTTACATATACTTACTTAGAGTGACATATAGTTTCATAGACTTGCATAGAGTGACATATAGTTACATAAACTTGCATAAAGTGACATAGAGTTACATTAGTAGCTCATTTAATTTGATCTGCGTGCCATCTGTCTCATTCACTATGAATGATTCTTCTTAACGTAAAATCTGTTTTATACTGAAGCTCAGGTTTCTCAGTGTTACGTCCATTGAGAGTAGTATGTTTTTGATATTGGACTGGAAAGGCATATTTCTCCTCTTCTCCTTTCCACACCTCTACAGTCATTTTTAAACTGCTGAGAGAGGGTGTTAGTCTCTCCTCCCATATGTAATGGGAGGAGAGATGGAATTATGGATGACGAGAGAGAGAGAGAGAGAGAGAGCGAGGGTGGGGGAGGGATATAGACAGACAGACAGACAGACAGACAGACAGACAGACAGACAGACAGACAGACAGATAAGATAGATAGATAGATAGACAGACAGACAGACAGACAGACAGACAGACAGACAGACAGACAGACAGAGACAGACAGACAGACAGACAGACAGACAGACAGACAGACAGATAGATAGATGTGGGGGTTCTAGGCCCATTTGCAGATGAAGCTGCTAAAGCGATGTGTGAGGAGGAGGAGAGAGAAAGGCTTGTGAAGTTGTGATAAATTATTCAACTGAAAGGTTATGATGGATGTGCTTTGACGGAGATGAAACGGGTCCGCTGAGGGACACAGCATTAGACCGTTTTAGTTAGCGTGTTTTTATGGGTCTATATTTGAATGTGTAGCTGTGAATGAATGTGTTTTATTTTTCTGTGTGTGATTCAGTGTTAGTTATAGTATGCATGAGGAACTCAGAATCCCAGAACACACTGCACCTTCCTTGTTAGACTGAACGTTCTGGACAGCTCTCTTCTCCTCATCACCATCTACCCCTCTACAATGGTGCCAGTGTTTCCTACTTTAATATGTAGCAGAAGGTGTAGTGTGTAGTGTGTATCAGATGGTGTAGTGTGTATCAGATGGTGTAGTGTGTATCAGATGGTGTAGTGTGTATCAGATGGTGTAGTGTGTATCAGATGGTGTAGTGTGTATCAGAAGGTGTAGTGTGTATCAGAAGGTGTAGTGTGTATCAGAAGGTGTAGTGTGTATCAGAAGGTGTAGTGTGTATCAGATGGTGTAGTGTGTATCAGATGGTGTAGTCAGATGGTGTAGTGTGTATCAGATGGTGTAGTGTGTATCAGATGGTGTAGTGTGTATCAGATGGTGTAGTGTGTATCAGATGGTGTAGTGTGTAGTGTGTATCAGATGGTGTAGTGTGTAGTGTGTATCAGATGGTGTAGTGTGTATCAGATGGTGTAGTGTGTAGTGTGTATCAGATGGTGTAGTGTGTAGTGTGTATCAGAAGGTGTAGTGTGTATCAGATGGTGTAGTGTGTATCAGAAGGTGTAGTGTGTATCAGATGGTGTAGTGTGTATCAGATGGTGTAGTGTGTATCAGAAGGTGTAGTGTGTATCAGAAGGTGTAGTGTGTATCAGAAGGTGTAGTGTGTATCAGATGGTGTAGTGTGTATCAGATGGTGTAGTGTGTATCAGATGGTGTAGTGTGTATCAGATGGTGTAGTGTGTATCAGATGGTGTAGTGTGTATCAGATGGTGTAGTGTGTATCAGATGGTGTAGTGTGTATCAGATGGTGTAGTGTGTATCAGATGGTGTAGTGTGTATCAGATGGTGTAGTGTGTAGTGTGTATCAGATGGTGTAGTGTGTAGTGTGTATAGGAAGGTGTAGTGTGTAGTGTGTATCAGATGGTGTAGTGTGTATCAGATGGTGTAGTGTGTATCAGATGTGTAGTGTGTATCAGATGGGTGTAGTGTGTATCAGATGGTGTAGTGTGTATCAGATGGTGTAGTGTGTATCAGATGGTGTAGTGTGTATCAGATGGTGTAGTGTGTAGTGTGTATCAGATGGTGTAGTGTGTAGTGTGTATAGGAAGGTGTAGTGTGTATCAGATGGTGTAGTGTGTAGTGTGTATCAGATGGTGTAGTGTGTATCAGATGGTGTAGTGTGTAGTGTGTATCAGATGGTGTAGTGTGTATCAGAAGGTGTAGTGTGTAGTGTGTATAGGAAGGTGTAGTGTGTAGTGTGTATCAGAAGGTGTAGTGTGTATCAGAAGGTGTAGTGTGTATCAGAAGGTGTAGTGTGTATCAGATGGTGTAGTGTGTATCAGAAGGTGTAGTGTGTAGTGTGTATCAGATGGTGTAGTGTGTATCAGAAGGTGTAGTGTGTATCAGAAGGTGTAGTGTGTAGTGTGTATCAGATGGTGTAGTGTGTATCAGAAGGTGTAGTGTGTAGTGTGTATCAGATGGTGTAGTGTGTAGTGTGTATCAGATGGTGTAGTGTGTATCAGAAGGTGTAGTGTGTAGTGTGTATAGGAAGGTGTAGTGTGTAGTGTGTATCAGAAGGTGTAGTGTGTATCAGAAGGTGTAGTGTGTATCAGATGGTGTAGTGTGTATCAGATGGTGTAGTGTGTATCAGATGGTGTAGTGTGTATCAGAAGGTGTAGTGTGTATCAGATGGTGTAGTGTGTATCAGAAGGTGTAGTGTGTA
Organism: Salmo trutta; assembly: GCF_901001165.1. Taxonomy (NCBI): domain Eukaryota; kingdom Metazoa; phylum Chordata; class Actinopteri; order Salmoniformes; family Salmonidae; genus Salmo; species Salmo trutta. The sequence goes on from NW_021822717.1 coordinate 256,390, forward strand.
TAGGAAGGTGTAGTGTGTATCAGATGGTGTAGTGTGTATCAGAAGGTGTAGTGTGTATCAGAAGGTGTAGTGTGTAGTGTGTATCAGATGGTGTAGTGTGTATCAGAAGGTGTAGTGTGTAGTGTGTATCAGATGGTGTAGTGTGTAGTGTGTATCAGATGGTGTAGTGTGTATCAGAAGGTGTAGTGTGTAGTGTGTATCAGATGGTGTAGTGTGTAGTGTGTATCAGATGGTGTAGTGTGTAGTGTGTATCAGATGGTGTAGTGTGTATCAGAAGGTGTAGTGTGTAGTGTGTATCAGATGGTGTAGTGTGTAGTGTGTATCAGAAGGTGTAGTGTGTATCAGATGGTGTAGTGTGTATCAGATGGTGTAGTGTGTATCAGATGGTGTAGTGTGTATCAGAAGGTGTAGTGTGTATCAGATGGTGTAGTGTGTATCAGAAGGTGTAGTGTGTATCAGATGGTGTAGTGTGTATCAGATGGTGTAGTGTGTATCAGATGGTGTAGTGTGTATAGGAAGGTGTAGTGTGTATCAGATGGTGTAGTGTGTATCAGAAGGTGTAGTGTGTATCAGATGGTGTAGTGTGTAGTGTGTATCAGATGGTGTAGTGTGTATCAGAAGGTGTAGTGTGTAGTGTGTATCAGAAGGTGTAGTGTGTAGTGTGTATCAGAAGGTGTAGTGTGTATCAGATGGTGTAGTGTGTATCAGAAGGTGTAGTGTGTAGTGTGTATCAGAAGGTGTAGTGTGTATCAGAAGGTGTAGTGTGTATCAGATGGTGTAGTGTGTATCAGATGGTGTAGTGTGTATCAGAAGGTGTAGTGTGTATCAGAAGGTGTAGTGTGTATCAGATGGTGTAGTGTGTATCAGAAGGTGTAGTGTGTATCAGAAGGTGTAGTGTGTATTAGAAGGTGTAGTGTGTATCAGAAGGTGTAGTGTGTATCAGAAGGTGTAGTGTGTATCAGAAGGTGTAGTGTGTAGTGTGTATCAGATGGTGTAGTGTGTATCAGATGGTGTAGTGTGTATCAGAAGGTGTAGTGTGTATCAGATGGTGTAGTGTGTATCAGAAGGTGTAGTGTGTATCAGATGGTGTAGTGTGTATCAGATGGTGTAGTGTGTATCAGAAGGTGTAGTGTG
>NW_021822717.1:260023-265661 GCF_901001165.1 Salmo trutta
CACACACACACACACACACACACACACACAATGTTTTGCGATCACATTTTCATATAAAAAGCAACATTGTGCTGCCTGGTATACAATGAAAAGAGCTACTTTTCTGTGTTTTCCCTCTTCAATAACCTGTTTTCCCTCTTCAATAACCTGTTTTCCCTCTTTAATGACCTGATTTCCCTCTTCAATGAGTTGTTTTCCCTCTTCAATGACCTGTTTTCCCTCTTCAATGACCTGTTTTCCCTCTTCAATGACCTGTTTTCCCTCTTCAATGACCTGTTTTCCCTCTTCAATAACCTGTTTTCCCTCTTCAATGACCTGTTTTCCCTCTTCAATGACCTGTTTTCCCTCTTCAATAACCTGTATTCCCTCTTCAATGACCTGTTTTCCCTCTTCAATGACCTGTATTCCCTCTTCAATGACCTGTTTTCCCTCTTCAATGACCTGTTTTCCCTCTTCAATGACCTGTTTTCCCTCTTCAATGACCTGTTTTCCCTCTTCAATGACCTGGTTTCCAACTTCAATTACCTGCTTTTACAAAGTTTTGAATTTTTCTTCCACTTTGGCATTACAGAGCATTTTGTTTAGATCGTTGACAAATATAATACAATTAAATCCACTTTAATTCCACTTTGTAAAACAGCAAAATGTGGAAAAGTCAAGGGGTGTTACTATTTGAAGGCAAAAAGTTGACAGTATGCTAAGTGGGCAGGATGCTAAAGTTGGCGGGATGCTAAGGTTGGTAGGAGGCTAATGTTGGCAGGAGGCTAAAGTTGGCGGGATGCTAAAGTTGGCAGGATGCTAAAGTTGGTGGGATGCTAAAGTTGGCGGGATGCTAAAGTTGACGGGATGCTAAAGTTGGCGGGATGCTAAAGTTGACGGATGCTCTAGTTGGCGGGATGCTAAAGTTGGCAGGATGCTAAAGTTGGCAGGATGCTAAAGTTGGCAGTATGCTAAAGTTGTGCTAAAGTTGGCGGGAGGCTAAAGTTGGCGGGATGCTAAAGTTGGCAGTATGCTAAAGTTGGCAGTATGCTAAAGTTGGCGGGAGGCTAAAGTTGGCAGGATGCTAAAATTGGCAGTATGCTAAAGTTGGCGGGATGCTAAAGTTGGCGGGAGGCTAAAGTTGTCAGGATGCTAAAGTTGGCAGTATGCTAAAGTTGGCGGGAGGGTAAAGTTGGCAGGATGCTAAAATTGGCAGTATGCTAAAGTTGGCGGGATGCTAAAGTTGGCGGGAAGCTAAAGTTGGCGGGATGCTAAAGTTGGCGGGAGGCTAAAGTTGTCAGGATGCTAAAGTTGGCAGTATGCTAAAGTTGGCGGGATGCTAAAGTTGGTGGGATGCTAAAGTTGGCGGGATGCTAAAGTTGACGGGATGCTAAAGTTGGCGGGATGCTAAAGTTGGCGGGAGGCTAAAGTTGTCAGGATGCTAAAGTTGGCAGGATGCTAAAGTTGGCAGTATGCTAAAGTTGGCGGGATGCTAAAGTTGGCGGGAAGCTAAAGTTGGCGGGATGCTAAAGTTGGCGGGAGGCTAAAGTTGGCAGGATGCTAAAGTTGGCGGGATGCTAAAGTTGGTAGGAGGCTAAAGTTGGCGGGATGCTAAAGTTGGCGGGATGCTAAAGTTGGTGGGATGCTAATGTAACCGATGTGAAATGGCTAGTTAGTTAGCGGTGGTGCGCGCTAATAGCATTTCAAACAGTGACGTCATTCGCTCTGAGACTTGAAGTAGGGTTTCCCCTTGCGTTGCAAGAGCCGCGGCTTTTGTGGCGCGATGGGTAACGATGCTTCGTGGGGTGTCAGTTGTTGATGTGTGCAAGGGTCCCTGGTTTGAGCCCGGGTTGGGGCGAAGAGAGGGACGGAACCTACACTGTTACACTAAAGTTGGCAGGATGCTAAAGTTGACGGGATGCTAAAGTTGGCGGGATGCTAAAGTTGACGGATGCTCTAGTTGGCGGGATGCTAAAGTTGGCAGGATGCTAAAGTTGGTAGTATGCTAAAGTTGGCGGGATGCTAAAGTTGGCGGGAAGCTAAAGTTGGCGGGATGCTGAAGTTGGCGGGAGGCTAAAGTTGGCAGGATGCTAAAGTTGGCAGTATGCTAAAGTTGGCGGGATGCTAAAGTTGATGGGAGGCTAAAGTTGGCGGGATGCTAAAGTTGACGGGATGCTAAAGTTGACGGGATGCTAAAGTTGGCAGGATGCTAAAGTTGACGGATGCTCTAGTTGGCGGGATGCTAAAGTTGGCAGTATGCTAAAGTTGGCGGGAGGCTAAAGTTGGCGGGATGCTAAAGTTGACGGGATGCTAAAGTTGGCGGGATGCTAAAGTTGACGGGATGCTAAATTTGGCGGGATGCTAAAGTTGGCGGGAGTCTAAAGTTGGTGGGATGCTAAAGTTGGCGGGAGGCTAAAGTTGGCGGGAGGCTAAAGTTGACGGGATGCTAAAGTTGGCGGGAAGCTAAAGTTGGCGGGATGCTAAAGTTGGCGGGAGGCTAAAGTTGTCAGGATGCTAAAGTTGTCAGTATGCTAAAGTTGGCGGGATGCTAAAGTTGGTAGGAGGCTAAAGTTGGCGGGATGCTAAAGTTGACGGGATGCTAAAGTTGGCGGGATGCTAAAGTTGGCGGGAGTCTAAAGTTGGTGGGATGCTAAAGTTGGCGGGAGGCTAAAGTTGATGGGATGCTAAAGTTGGCAGGATGATAAAGTTGGCAGGATTCTAAAGTTGGTGAAAAAACGTCTTGGTTTGAAAGGTGTAATATAGAGACAGACTTTGCTTGCAGCCCAAATGGAACACTATTCCCTATTCCCTACATATGGGCCCTTCTCAGTAGTAGTGCACTATATAGGAAATAGGGTGCCGTTTGGGATGTGGAGGTGTCGTTGGCAGCAATTGGTCCAATTAACACCCGCTCTCCTGTCTATGAATACTGTCAGAGGAACTGCTCACCACTGTGTCTGGTGGAGTGGTGTGTGTGTGTGTGTGTGTGTGTGTGTGTGTGTGTGTGTGTGTGTGGGGGGTGGGGGGGGGGGGGGGTGGAACAACAGGCTTGCAGCTATACCTCCTTTCTCTCATTCTATCCGTCTGTGTCTGGAGGCTCTCTCTGCCTTGCTAGACACACACACACACACACACACACACACACACACAGAGAGAGACACACACAGAGAGACACACACAGAGAGACACACACACACACACACAGAGACACATACACACACAGAGAGACACACACACACACACACACACACACAGACACACACACACACACACAGAGAGAGACACACACACACACACACACACACACAGAGACACACACACACACAGAGACACACACACACAGAGAGACACACACACACCTTCTCTCCTGCTGTGTTGCTCTCCCGATCCTCCCATCCTCACTCCCCCTGCCCTAGCTGGAAACGAATAACTGTGAGAAAGAGAGGGAGGGAGGGGAGGGAAGGAGAGGGAGGGAAGAGGGAGGGATAGAGAGAGGGAAGAGGGAAGGAGAGGGAGGGAAGAGGGAGAGAGAGCGAGAGGGAAGAGGGAAGGAGAGGGAAGGAAGAGGGAGAGAGAGCGAGAGGGAAGAGGGAGGGATAGAGAGAGGGAGGGAGACAGGGAGACAGGTAAGAAGGAGGGAGGGAGGGAGACAGGGAGACAGGGAAGAGGGAGGGAGGGAGGGAGGGAGGGAGGGAGAGAGAGAGGGAAGAGGGAGAGAGAAAGAAGAGGGAGGGAGGGAGGGAGGGAGGGAGGGAGGGAGGGAGGGGAAAAGGGAAGGAGAGCGAGAGGGAAGAGGGAGGGAGGGAGAGAGAGAGAGAGGGAGGGAGAGAGGGAGGGAGAGAGAGGTAAGAGGGAGGGAGAGAGAGAGAGGGGAGGGAGGGAGGGAGAGAGAGAGGGAAGAGGGAGGGAGAGAGAGTACTTTTGTTTATGAGCTATCTCACTTGCTTTGACAATGTAAACATATGTTTCCCATGCCAATAAAGCCCTTTGAATGTAGATAAGTAATCAACACCCTCCTCATAGTAAAACCCAGCTCCTTTGAACTTTGAACTCTTCTCCACAGACCCTCCAAGCCTGCATTCTCTCTCTCTCTCTCTCTCTCTCTCTCACATACATATCAACAGAGTGATTACAGAGGATGGATTGGTTACAGAGGAGAGGCTGAATGACTACAGAGAGGCTGAGTGACTACAGAGGAAGGATTGGTTACAGAGGAGAGGCTGAGTGACTACAGGGAAATGATTGGTTACAGAGGAGAGGCTGAGTGACTACAGGGAAAGGATTGGTTACAGAGGAGAGGCTGAGTGACTACAGGGGAAGGATTGGTTACAGAGGAGAGGCTGAGTGACTACAGGGAAAGGATTGGTTACAGAGGAGAGGCTGAGTGACTACAGGGAAAGGATTGGTTACAGAGGAGAGGCTGAGTGACTACAGGGGAAGGATTGGTTACAGAGGAGAGGCTGAGTGACTACAGGGAAAGGATTGGTTACAGAGGAGAGGCTGAGTGACTACAGGGGAAGGATTGGTAACAGATGAGAGGCTGAGTGACTACAGAGGAAGGATTGGTTACAGAGGAGAGGCTGAGTGACTACAGGGAAAGGATTGGTTACAGAGGAGAGGCTGAGTGACTACAGGGGAAGGATTGGTAACAGAAGAGAGGCTGAGTGACTACAGGGGATGGATTGGTTACAGAGGAGAGGCTGAGTGACTACAGGGGAAGGATTGGTTACAGGGGAGAGGCTGAGTGACTACAGAGGATGGATTGGTTACAGAGGAGAGGCTGAGTGACTACAGAGGAGAGGCTGAGTGAAGAGGAATGATTGGTTACAGAGGAGAGGCTGAGTGACTACAGGGGAAGGATTGGTTACAGAGGAGAGGCTGAGTGACTACAGGGGAATGATTGGTTACAGAGGAGAGACTGAGTGACTACAGGGAAAGGATTGGTTACAGAGGAGAGGCTGAGTGACTACAGAGAGGCTGAGTGACTACAGAGGAAGGATTGGTTACAGAGGAGAGGCTGAGTGACTACAGGGGAAGGATTGGTTACAGAGGAGAGGCTGAGTGACTACAGGGGAAGGATTGGTTACAGAGGAGAGGCTGAGTGACTACAGGGGAATGATTGGTTACAGAGGAGAGGCTGAGTGACTACAGAGGAAGGATTGGTTACAGAGGAGAGGCTGAGTGACTACAGGGAAAGGATTGGTAACAGGGGAGAGGCTGAGTGACTACAGGGGAATGATTGGTTACAGAGGAGAGGCTGAGTGACTACAGAGGAGAGGCTGAGTGAAGAGGAATGATTGGTTACAGAGGAGAGGCTGAGTGACTACAGAGGATGGATTGGTTACAGAGGAGAGGCTGAGTGACTACAGAGGATGGATTGGTTACAGAGGAGAGGCTGAGTGACTACAGGGGAATGATTGGTTACAGAGGAGAGGCTGAGTGACTACAGAGGAAGGATTGGTTACAGAGGAGAGGCTGAGTGACTACAGGGAAAGGATTGGTAACAGGGGAGAGGCTGAGTGACTACAGGGGAATGATTGGTTACAGAGGAAAGGCTGAGTGACTACAGAGGAGAGGCTGAGTGAAGAGGAATGATTGGTTACAGAGGAGAGGCTGAGTGACTACAGAGGATGGATTGGTTACAGAGGAGAGGCTGAGT
>NW_021822717.1:266161-278661 GCF_901001165.1 Salmo trutta
AAAACCAGCTGAATTAGATTGAGGGAGCTGTGAATCTATCTAGTAATTTCCATCACAGGAGCAAGGAAAACGCTTGTGGGTCTGATTCAGTTTGGGTTATTTTGGGGCACTGACAATCAGTCTGGGAAGGATACAGGTGGTGGACAGACTGTGAGATACACTGAATGAAACATGAGCAGTAGACCAAGGCTGTGTCCCCAAATGGCACCCTATTTCCCCAAGGCTGTGTCCCAAAATGGCACCCTAATCCCCCAAGGCGGTGTCCCAAATGGCACCCTATTCCCCCAAGGCTGTGTCCCAAATGGCCCTATTCCCCAAGGCTGTGTCCCAAATGGCACCTTATTCCCCCAGGTGCTGTGTCCCAAATGGCACCCTATTTCCCCAAGGCTGTGTCCCAAAATGGCACCCTAATCCCCCAAGGCTGTGTCCCAAATGGCACCTTATTCCCCCAGGGCTGTGTCCCAAATGGCACCCTATTTCCCCAAGGCTGTGTCCCAAAATGGCACCCTAATCCCCCAAGGCGGTGTCCCAAATGGCACCCTATTCCCCCAAGGCTGTGTCCCAAAATGGCACCCTATTCCCCCAAGGCTGTGTCCCAAATGGCACCTTATTCCCCCAGGGCTGTGTCCCAAATGGCACCCTATTTCCCCAAGGCTGTGTCCCAAAATGGCACCCTATTCCCCCAAGGCGGTGTCCCAAATGGCACCTTATTCCCCCAAGGCTGTGTCCCAAATGGCACCCTATTTCCCCAAGGCTGTGTCCCAAAATGGCACCCTATTCCCCCAAGGCGGTGTCCCAAATGGCACCCTATTCCCCCAAGGCGGTGTCCCAAATGGCACCTTATTCCCCCAAGGCGGTGTCCCAAATGGCACCTTATTCCCCCAGGGCTGCATTACTTTTTGATCAGGGAACCACATTTGAGAAAAGACACAACAAAGTGACACAGATTTTGTCCCCAAATCACAGAGGCAGAGAAATTCAAAGAAACAAATGTTGTTGATGTTGCAGTTTTATTGAAATCACTGAACCAAAGACCATCCTGGAAGGTCACAGGACAAGCAGCAGGACAAGTAGCAGAACAAGCAGCAGAACAAGCAGCAGAACAAGCAGCAGGACAAGCAGCAGGACAAGCAGCAGAACAAGCTGCAGGACAAGCTGCAGAACAAGCAGCAGGACAAGCAGCAGAACAAGCTGCAGGACAAGCTGCAGAACAAGCAGCAGGACAAGCAGCAGAACAAGCTGCAGGACAAGCAGCAGAACAAGCAGCAGAACAAGCAGCAGAACAAGCTGCAGAACAAGCTGCAGAACAAGCAGCAGGACAAGCAGCAGAACAAGCTGCAGAACAAGCAGCAGAACAAGCAGCAGAACAAGCTGCAGAACAAGCTGCAGAACAAGCAGCAGAACAAGCAGCAGAACAAGCTGCAGAACAAGCAGCGGAACAAGCTGCAGAACAAGCAGCAGAACAAGCAGCAGAACAAGCTGCAGAACAAGCAGCAGAACAAGCTGCAGAACAAGCTGCAGAACAAGCAGCAGAACAAGCAGCAGAACAAGCAGCAGAACAAGCTGCAGGACAAGCAGCAGAACAAGCTGCAGAACAAGCAGCAGAACAAGCTGCAGAACAAGCAGCAGAACAAGCAGCAGAACAAGCAGCAGAACAAGCAGCAGAACAAGCAGCAGAACAAGTAGCAGAACAAGCTGCAGAACAAGCAGCAGAACAAGCAGCAGAACAAGCTGCAGAACAAGCAGCAGAACAAGCAGCAGAACAAGCTGCAGAACAAGCAGCAGAACAAGCTGCAGAACAAGCAGCAGGACAAGCAGCAGAACAAGCTGCAGGACAAGCTGCAGAACAAGCAGCAGGACAAGCAGCAGAACAAGCTGCAGGACAAGCAGCAGAACAAGCAGCAGAACAAGCAGCAGAACAAGCAGCAGAACAAGCTGCAGGACAAGCAGCAACATGACCCTCCTCTTGATGCTAAAGGCGCAGACGACTAGAATAGAATAGATGTGTGGACTAGACAACGAAGTAGTCCTCGTGGGCTGACCCCCTGTCGGTCTGTGGCTGATGTCTCTGGACCTCTGGTCCTCTTGACCATCAGCTGGACATACAGCCTGACTACTGTTAAACTACCAGGAATGGCTGGCTGTCCTCCTCTCTTCACTGTCAAACAACCCCCAGGCCCCAGCTCTCTGTCACTGACACAGTTAGTCTCCACAAACTCTGGGCAAGTAGCCTGTCTTCAGGCCTCCTTGACTGACCTGTGACAGGGCTTCCTCACCACCAGCGCCTACTCAAATCCTCCTCAGTCCCATGGTGCATTGCTGTAGTGTCAGACTTGACGTGAGGCTTGACAACGTCAGCAAAAAGGCATGAGTTTATTCTTTCAAATGCTGTAAAATCAGCTGATTTACAGTGGCGAGAAAAAGTATGTGAACCCTTTGGAATGTCCTGGATTTGATCTGATCTTCATCTTAGTCCCAACAACAGACAAGCACAGTGTGCTTAAACTAACAACACACAAATTATTGTATTTTTCTTGTCTATTGAATACATAATTTAAACATTCACAGTGTAGGTTGGAAAAAGTATGTGAACCCCAAGGCTAATGACTTCTCCATTAGCTAACTGGAGTCAGAAGTCAGCTAACCTGGACTCCAATCAATGAGACGAGATTGGAGATGTTGGTTACAGCTGCCCTGCCCTATAAAAAAACACTCACAAAATTTGAGTTTGTTATTCACAACAAGCATTGCCTGATGTGAACCATCCCTCGAACAAAAGAGATCTCAGAAGACCTAAGATAAAAAATTGTTGACTTGCATAAAGCCGGAAAGGGTTACAAAAGTATCTCTAAAAGCCTTGATGTGCATCAGTCCACAGTAAGACACATTGTCTATAAATGGAGAAAGTTCAGCACTGTTGCTGCTCTCGATAGGAGTGGCCGTCCTGCAAAGATGACTGCAAGAGCACAGCGCAGAATGTTCAATGAGGTTAAGAAGAATCCTAGAGTGTCAGCTAAAGACTTACAGAAATCTCTGGAACATGTTAACATCTCTGTTGACGAGTCTTCGATACGTAAAACACTAAACAAGAATGGTGTTCATGGGAGGACACCACGGAAGAAGCCACTGCTGTCCAAAAAAAACTTTGCTGTCTGAAGTTTGCAAAAGTGCAACTGGCAAAATATTCTGTGGACAGATGAAACTACAGTTGAGTTGTTTGGAAGGAACACACAACACTATGTGTGGAGAAAAAAAGGCATAGCACACCAACATCAAAACCTCATCCCAACTGTAAAGTATGGTGGAGGGAGCATCATGGTTTGGGGCTGCTTTGCTGCCTCAGGGCCTGGACAGCTTGCTATCATCGACAGAAAAATGAATTCTCAAGTTTATCAAGACATTTTGCAGGAGAATGTTAGGCTATCTGTCCGCCAATTGAAGTTCAACAGAAGGTGGGTGATGCAACAGGACAACGACCCAAAACACAGAAGTAAATCAACAACAGAATGGCTTCAACAGAAGAAAACACGCCTTCTGGAGTGGCCCAGTCAGTCCTGACCTCAACCCGATTGAGATGCTGTGGCATGACTCGAGAGCAGTTCACACCAGACATCCTAAGAATATTACTGAACTGAAACAGTTTTGTAAAGAGGAATGGTCCAAAATTCCTCCTGACCGTTGTGCAGGTCTGATCCACAACTATAGAAAACGTTTGGTTGAGGTTATTGCTGCGAAAGGAGGGTCAACCAGTTATTAAATCCAAGGGTTCACATACTTGTTCCACCCTGCACTGTGAATGTTTACACGGTGTGTTCAATAAAGACGTATAATTGTTTGTGTGTTATTAGTTTAAGCAGACTGTGTTTGTCTATTGTTGTGACCTAGATGAAGATCAGATCAAATTTTATGACCAATTTATGCAGAAATCCAGGTATTTCCAAAGGGTTCACATCCTGTTTCTTGCCACTGTAACTTTATGAGTCAACAGGATCTGGATGTTGTGAGTTTATAATCAACCAGACAAACTCCCTGCACAAAACTCACAGTGGTTATTAGTGAGAGGGCTGTTTAATTCCATCCACTCAATGAGTCAAGTCCCCCATCCACAGTGTAAATATTAGCTCTTCTCACCAGGCCAAGTATGCAGACTCAAGACAATAATATGCTGAGTGAGAGGAGTTGTTTGGTTCAAGCAGTGTAATACGGCTGGGTATCTGGGCTGTATGCCAAATGGCACACTATTCCCTAATACTTCTCCCACTAAAAAAAATAGTGCACTACAGAGGGAATAGGGTGTTATTTGGGACCCATGTATAGAGTCGTCCAGGACCACAAAGTCCAGATCTGTTGGGTTCATTAGTGGAAGCTAGACAGGCCTCTCTCCTGCGCTGGGCTGAGGGTAGTCCCACAGCCTCATAGTCTGACAGGCAATATGGACCTTTTCTATTGGGAGACTTGAGGCTACTCTGCATCTCACTGCTACAGTATGTCCATCTCTCTCTCTCTCTCTCTCTCTGTTTCTCCCTCTCTGTTTATAATTATCTCTCTATTTCTATCTATCCCCCTCTCTCTCACTCACTTTTCTCTCTCTTTCTCTCTCTCTCTCTCTCTCTCTCCCTCTCTCTCTCTCTCTCTCTCTCTCTCTCTCTCTGTTTCTCCCTCTCTGTTTATAATTCTCTCTCTATTTCTATCTATCCCCCTCTCTCTCACTCACTTTTCTCGCTCTTTCTCTCTCTCTCTCTCTCTCTCTCTCTCTCTCTCTCTCTCTCTCCCTCTCTCATTCTCTCTCCCTCTCTGCATCTCCATTCTTTTCTCAAATTCAAATTCCGGTGAAGTCGGTTGGATGTACTGCCAAATTCTTTGAAATGATGTTGGAGGCGGCTTATAGTAGAGAAACTAACATTCAATTCCCAGGCAACAGCTTTGGTGGACATTCCCGCCGTCAACATGCCAATTGCATGCTCCCTCATCTTGAGACATCTGTCTGGACCTCTGGCAGTCTCTATGGGGGTACCACAGGGTTCAATTCTTGGGCCAACTCTTTTCTCTGTATACATAAATGATGTCGCTCTTGCTGCTGGGGAATCTCTGATCCACCTCTACGCAGACGACACCATTCTGTATACTTCTGGCCCTTCTTTGGACACTGTGTTAACAACCCTCCAGACGAGCTTCAATGCCATTCAACTCTCCTTCCGTGGTCTCCAACTGCTCCTAAACACAAGTAAAACTAAATGCATGCTCTTCAACCGATCGCTGCCCGCACCTGCCCGCCTGTCCAGCATCACTTCTCTGGACGGTTCTAACTTAGAATTTGTGGACAACTACAAATACCTAGGTGTCTGGTTAGACTGTAAACTCTCCTTCCAGACTCACATCAATCATCTCCAATCCAAAGTGAAATCTAGAATTGGCTTCCTATTTCGCAACAAAGCATCCTTCACTCATGCTGCCAAACATACCCTCGTAAAACTGACCATCCTACCAATCCTCGACTTCGGCGATGTCATTTACAAAATAGCCTCCAATACCCTACTCAACAAGCTGGATGCAGTCTATCACAGTGCCATCCGTTTTGTCACCAAAGCCCCATATACTACCCACCACTGCGACCTGTACGCTCTCGTTGGCTGGACTTCGCTTCATAATCGTCGCCAAACACATTGGCTCCAGGTCATCTACAAGACCCTGCTAGGTAAAGTCCCCCCTTATCTCCGCTCACTGGTCACTATAGCAGCACCCACCTGTAGCACGCGCTCCAGCAGGTATATCTCTCTGGTCACCCCTAAAGCCAATTCCTCCTTTGGTCGTCTCTCCTTCCAGTTCTCTGCTGCCAATGACTGGAACGAACTACAAAAATCTCTGAAACTGGAAACACTTATCTCCCTCACTAGCTTTAAGCACCAGCTGTCAGAGCAGCTCACAGATCACTGCACCTGTACATAGCCCATCTATAATTTAGCCCAAACTACTACCTCTTCCCCTACTGTATTTATTTATTTTATTTATTTTGCTCCTTTGCACCATATTATTTATATTTTAACTTTGAACTTTCTTCAAACTACAAATCTACCATTCCAGTGTTTTTTCTTGCTATACTTTATTTACTTTGCCACCATGGCATTTTTTGCCTTTACCTCCATTATCTCACATCATTTGCTCACATTGTATATAGTCTTATTTTTTTTTCTACTGCATCATTGATTGTATGTTGTTTTACTCCATGTGTAACTCTGTGTTGTTGTATGTTGTCGAACTGCTTTGCTTTATCTTGGCCAGGTCGCAATTGTAAATGAGAACTTGTTCTCAACTTGCCTACCTGGTTAAATAAAGGTGAAATAAATAAAATAAAAATCTGTGGCATTGTGTTGTGTTACAAAACTGAACATTTTAATGTGGCCTTTTATTGTTCTCAGCACAAGGTGCTCCTGTGTAATGATCATGCTGTTTAATCAGCTTCTATGTCACACCTGTCAGGTGGATGGGTTATCTTGGCAAAGGAGAAATGCTCACTAACAGGGATGTTAACAAATTTGGGCACAAAATGTGACAGAAATAGGTTTTTGTGCGTATGGAACATTTCTGAGATTTTACATGTTGCGTTTATATTTTTGTTCATTACTTCAGGGAATGAATGGTCACGGGATAACCCTCTATGGCTGTCATACACATACTGTATCTGGCAGTAATATTTACTTTATAGTAAATCTCTCTCTCCCTCTCTCTCTGCCTCTACATTCCTCTCTCTCTCTCTCTGCCTCTACATTCCTCTCTCTCTCTCTGCCTCTACATTCCTCTCTCTCTCTCTCTCTCTGCCTCTACATTCCTCTCTCTCTCTCTTCCTCTCTCTCTCTGCCTCTACATTCCTCTCTCTCTCTCTCTGCCTCTACATTCTTCTCTCTCTCTCTGCCTCTACATTCCTCTCTCTCTCTCTGCCTCTACATTCCTCTCTCTCTCTCTCTCTGCCTCTACATTCCTCTCTCTCTCTCTTCCTCTCTCTCTCTGCCTCTACATTCCTCTCTCTCTCTGCCTCTACATTCCTCTCTCTCTCTCTGCCTCTACATTCTTCTCTCTCTCTGCCTCTACATTCTTCTCTCTCTCTCTTCCTCTCTCTCTGCCTCTACATTCCTCTCTCTCTCTTCCTCTCTCTCTCTGCCTCTACATTCCTTTATCTCTCTCTCTATTCCTCTCTCTCTCTGCCTCTACATTCCTCTCTCTCTCTGCCTCTACATTCCTCTCTCTCTGCCTCTACATTCCTCTCTCTCTCTCCCTCTCTCTCTGCCTCTACATTCCTCCCTCTCTCTCTCTCTCTCTCTCCATTCCAACTCTCTTTCTGCATCTCCATTCCATTCCATCTCTCTCCCTCCCTCTCTCCCTCCCTCTCTGGGTGGGAGAGTAAGGGAGAAAATGAGTAGAGAGAGAGAAACAAGAAGGAAAATAATATCTTGACTCTGCATCTGCTAACGAGAACAGGTTTCACGTCGAGCTATGCAGAAAATATGTGTGCTTGGCGCGGTGGTGAGATGCCATCTCCTCTGTTCTCTTGACAGTATCTGTAAGTTCCCTGTATGTGTCACCACATAAATACACAGATTTATCAGCGTCAACATATTTCACGTCAGGATGAAAAAAAACACCACCTTTCTATTTGAAAAGAAACAGAATATTGCCTGCAAAATGGTAAACCTTAGTTAAATAGATACTTTCACCAAGCAGAGGAAAGGGGACGTTGACATTTTCTAGAATTGCTGGATGCTTACCATGCTCCCACAGGCGTATTATATTACTATGAACTAGATTTCCTAGTGTTACTGCTACGATGAGCTAGTAAGACTAGAATACATGCTTCCACAGGCTAGAATACATTTCAAGTCAAAGGCTGTGTCGGTAGGCCTACAGTTGCACAGAGAGAAAGAGAGAGAGAGAGAGCGAAGGCAGAGAGTGAGAGGGAGAGAGAGGGCAGAGAGAGAGGAGAGAGGGGGGAGAGAGCGAGAGGGAGAGAGAGGAAAGAGAGAGAGCGCAGAGAGGGAGAGAGGAGAGAGAGAGGAGAGGGAAAGAGAGAGAGGAAAGAGAGAGTAGAGAGGGAGAGAGAGGGGAGAGAGAGGAGAGAGGGGAGAGAGAGGAGATATGGAGGAAAGAGAGAGAGAGAGAAAGGAGAGAGACAAAGAGATTGACAGACAGACAGACAGACAGACAGACAGACAGACAGACAGACAGACAGACAGACAGACAGACAGACAGACAGACAGACAGACAGACAGAGAGAGAGAGAGAAAGAGAGAGAGAGAGAGAGAGAGAGAGAGACAGAGAGAGAGAGAGAGAGAGAGAGAGAGAGAGAGAACCATTTCCATATCTGCAATGTAAGCATTAAACTGGCGGATTCCTGCAACAATAGGATGACAAATACTTTGGCAACAGCTGTTCAAGCCTTTCTTGAGTCACATTTCTCTACTTATAATCTCAGGGCCGTACGGCTCCTAGGACTTCATTAAATTAATTGCCCCTAACAAAGTGATCAGGTAATTGCAAAAGCAGACAGTCCATATATCATGGTCTTCCCCCTCCAGTCTACCCCCTTGCCTTCCTTCTCCTCCCCAGTAATCAATCCTATCACCTGGCCTGCAGGAAGCTCCCTGTCTCCCTCCTCCCTGGTTCTCTGACTCAGGCATATCGTCCTGGACAACACACACATACACATACTACGTACACACACACACACACACACACACACGCACGAGCACACACACAGACGACCCAGGATCTGCTAGGTAATCAATCTGACACAACACTGCTGCTGACCAAGAACAGGAAATAGATTGACAACGGACGTTGTGAGGCTTCCACATGCAGAGTGGGTCGATAGCCTACAGAGTACATCCACAATGGCACTCTATTACGTATATAGTGCACTACTTCTGACCAGTGCCATATGGGCCGTGGTCAAAAGTAGTGCACTATGAATGGAATAGGGTGCCATTTGGGTCGATAAGCTACAGCCACATCTCATAACTCCTAAATATGCGTGGTTGTGAGTGATTGGGTAGTCTAAAGGTAAAACAGCAGAATGGATATGATGATGTCTTACTAAAGTGATGCTGTAGCTTTACAGTTAGCGTCTTCAGCTAGCCAGAGTAAACTGCAGTAACTTTAACAGTTAGCGTCTTCAGCTAGCCAGAGTAAACTGCAGTAACTTTAACAGTTAGCGTCTTTAGCTAGCCAAAGTAAACTGCAGTAACTTTAACAGTTAGCATCTTTAGCTAGCCAGAGTAAACTGCAGTAACTTTAACAGTTAGCGTCTTTAGCTAGCCAGAGTAAACTGCAGTAACTTTAACAGTTAGCGTCTTTAGCTAGCCAGAGTAAACTGCAGTAACTTTAACGTCTTTACCTTGCCAGAGTAAACTGCAGTAATTTTAACAGTAGCGTCTTTAGCTAGCCAGAGTAAACTGCAGTAACTGTAGTGTTTTTAGCTGGCCAGAGTAAACTGCAGTAACTTTAATGTATTTAGCAAGTCAGAGTAAACTGCAGTAACTTTAACATCTTTAGCTAGCCAGAGTAAACTGCAGTAACTGTAGTGTTTTTAGCTGGCAAGAGTAAACTGCAGTAAATTTAACGTCTTCAGCTAGCCAGAGTAAACTGCAGTAACTTTAACGTCTTTAGCGAGTCAGAGTAAACTGCAGTAAATTTAAGTCTTTAGCGAGTCAGAGTAAACTGCAGTAACTTTAACGTCTTTAGCTAGCCAGAGTAAACTGATATGTCGTTACTGTTTGTGTCTTTAGCTAGCCAGTGTAAACTGCTGAAGCTTTAGCATTAGCGTCTTTAGTGTTAGCATCTTTAGCTATATCCAGCGTAAACGGCTGTGGCTTTAGCATTAGCGTCTTTAGCTAGCCAGTGTAAAGTACTACCTCAGGGACTGGGCTATTGTTCAGGTTCAGAGATTGTGCTGAGCTCACGAGTAACATTGAATCTCAATTGCATACTGCTCACGTCCCCTCTCCTCTCTCCTTCTCAAAACCCATTGCCAGAGGTCCCTTCCTCTCTGATCTTCTCTTCCAATGGGTTTTGAGAAGGAGGTGAGGAGAGAGGAGGAAAGATGACGTGAGGAGCATTTGAGACTCTCCCCCCCCCTGTGTCTCGTCATCTCTTTTTACATAGAAGCTGCTGAGGAACATATTCTAGGATTCCTGGTGCTGTCTCTCTCTCTCCCAATATTCCTCCACACTTCTCCTTTCCTCTCGGATTCTGCACATCTTGCCCATTAAAACTGCAATAGACATCTCCACAGCCAGGGGTAAGAGCAGAGGATCCGACAGAAAGAGGGACACTACTCCCTCCTCATTCTGCTCCCTTGCCTTTTCCACCCCTCTCTCTTTCCCCTCCCTCCCTCCCTCCTCTCCCCCCTCCTCCTCCCTACATGCTCCCTTCTCCCTTGATCAGAGGCGACCCCCCCCCCCCCCCCCCAGCCCCCCGCTCTCCAGTCTTCTCTAAATCCAGAATAATCTCATTAACTGGAGTAGCGGGGAGACTTCCCACAAATCATTTCCAGACACAGGCCAGAGCAGCAGGATCGACACCCTCCTTGGACCCTCTTTGTGAAGGGCAGGGAGGAGGGTACTATGCATCCCTGAATTCCAAATGGACCCTAGAGAATTACAATGAGCAGCAGAGTGAAGGGAAAGGTATCCAACACATCAAACGTGTTCCATTCATTCCATTACAGCTATTAAGATGAGCCTGTCCTCCTCTGGTTTAAAGTGAAACTTAGCCTCCACTGATCAGAACCTTCCTTTGGACCTCATCTGTCAAGGGCAGAAAAGGGGGGGAAGTGTATCGCCCGAATTCCAATTCGACCTCCTTTTGCCTTCTGATTGGCTAAGGTGGTAATGGAAATGTCACCCTATCCGCTTCCACCTATCCACCTATCCAATCACCTCAGACATGTGGGAGTGGCTCGGTTGCAGTGTTTCTTAAACCTGGTCCTGGGGACACCAAGGTGTCCATTTGGAATTCAGAATATAGAGTTTGTAGCCAATCCACAGTAGAGCTAGAGAGGGTTTGAATGGGATGCAGTGACCGTGAAGCATTCTCACGCCTGATTGGCTGCCGACTGGCAGTACTCGAGTGGAAGATGTAGGAGCCTGTTGAGTGTTTATGTAACCTGTAAGCATCGTTTGAGATGTTCTATACAACGATGATCCTTAGCTACCGTCAATGTATCCACAACCATAAGCATATAGAGTAAATACTGCAGTACTGTTCACAGCCTGTGAGCATAACCTTTACAGGTTGAATTATAGAGCCCGGACGATAAATCGGTTGACCTTTAATCTTTCACAGATATACTGGTATCGGTCTTTATTCCACAGATATATATATATACACATAGAATGAATTAATACATCTTCTCATTTGCGGTTATTTCTTCTACATTTCCATTGGTTGCCTGAACAGGGCGCTCTACGAGCTGCTCTATGAACATCATTCAGCTAGTAAGTCACGACGTGAAAGAGAGTGGACATGGTGGTTTGGCGGGGAGTAGCTTGACACAGCCAGCGACAGAGTATTTGAAGAAGTAAATAATAAAAAATACACTTCACCAAGCAAGCAGCCTTGTTCTCATCAGATGCCCACTAGCTAGCCAGCAAGGTAGTTAGCCTAGCTAGCCAGCAAGATAGTTAGCCTAGCTAGCCAGCGAGGTAGTTAGCCTAGCTAGCCAGCAAAGTAGTTAGCCTAGCTAGCCAGCAAGATAGTTAGCCTAGCTAGCCAGCAAGGTAGTTAGCCTAGCTAGCCAGCAAGATAGTTAGCCTAGCTAGCCAGCAAGATAGTTAGCCTAGCTAGCCAGCAAGATAGTTAGCCTAGCTAGCCAGCAAAGTAGTTAGCCTAGCTAGCCAGCAAGATAGTTAGCCTAGCTAGCCAGCAAGGTAGTTAGCCTAGCTAGCCAGCAAGATAGTTAGCCTAGCTAGCCAGCAAGGTAGTTAGCCTAGCTAGCCAGCAAGATAGTTAGCCTAGCTAGCCAATAAGGTAGTTAGCCTAGCTAGCCAGCAAGATAGTTAGCCTAGCTAGCCAATAAGGTAGTTAGCCTAGCTAGCCAGCAAGATAGTTAGCCTAGCTAGCCAGCAAAGTAGTTAGCCTAGCTAGCCAGCAAGGTAGTTAGCCTAGCTAGCCAGCAAGGTAGTTAGCCTAGCTAGCCAGCAAGGTAGTTAGCCTAGCTAGCCAGCAAAGTAGTTAGCCTAGCTAGCCAGCAAAGTAGTTAGCCTAGCTAGCCAGCAAGATAGTTAGCCTAGCTAGCCAGCAAAGTAGTTAGCCTAGCTAGCCAGCAAGATAGTTAGCCTAGCTAGCCAGCAAAGTAGTTAGCCTAGCTAGCCAGCAAGGTAGTTAGCCTAGCTAGCCAGCAAGGTAGTTAGCCTAGCTAGCCAGCAAGATAGTTAGCCTAGCTAGCCAGCAAAGTAGTTAGCCTAGCTAGCCAGCAAGGTAGTTAGCCTAGCTAGCTTGCGATCTATGCT
>NW_021822717.1:283661-301161 GCF_901001165.1 Salmo trutta
AGCTAATATGTGGACAACGATGTAGGCTGTGTGTAGTGGTTATGATGTGATTTGGCTTGGAAAGTTTTTTCGCCTGGTCACATACAGCTGATGTGTTGTACATTGAAGTCCACAAGCGACGGGAAGGAATAAAACGTGGCTGTTATGAGAGTGAACTGTGTTCACGCGTGATCAGGGGTGTATTCATTCTGCTGATTCTGTTGAAAAAAAAAAAGTTTCTTAAACAGAAGCAAACGGGGATAAACATACGTGAATTTGTCCAATAGAAAATCTCGTTTGCAACTGTTGTACTAATGATTACACCCTATATCAAGGTGTGCAAGGCAGTATTGAATGTCACTGTCTGTCACCTCAAGATGGTTTCATGTTATGGGTTAGATGGTTTCATGTTATGGTGGTTAGATGGTTTCATGTTATGGTGGTTAGATGGTTTCATGTTATGGTGGTTAGATGGTTACATGTTATGGTGGCTAGATGGTTTCATGTTATGGGTTAGATGGTTTCATGTTATGGTGGTTAGATGGTTTCATGTTATGGTGGTTAGATGGTTTCATGTTATGGTGGTTAGATGGCTTCATGTTATGGTGGTTAGATGGTTTCATGTTATGGTGGTTAGATGGTTTCATGTTATGGTGGTTAGATGGTTTCATGTTATTGTGGTTAGATGGTTTCATGTTATGGTGGTTAGATGGTTTCATGTTATGGTGGTTAGATGGTGTCATGTTATGGGTTAGATGGTTTCATGTTATGGTGGTTAGATGGTTTCATGTTATGGTGGTTAGATGGTTTCATGTTATGGTGGTTAGATGGTTTCATGTTATGGTGGTTAGATGGTTTCATGTTATGGGTTAGATGGTTTCATGTTATGGTGGTTAGATGGTTTCATGTTATGGTGGTTAGATGGTTTCATGTTATGGTGGTTAGATGGTTTCATGTTATGGTGGTTAGATGGTTTCATGTTATGGTGGTTAGATGGTGTCATGTTATGGTGGTTAGATGTTTTCATGTTATGGTGGTTAGATGGTTTCATGTTATGGTGGTTAGATGGTTTCATGTTATGGGTTAGATGGTTACATGTTTTGGTGGTTAGATGGTTTCATGTTATGGTGGTTAGATGGTTTCATGTTATGGTGGTTAGATGGTTTCATGTTATGGTGGTTAGATGGTTTCATGTTATGGGTTAGATGGTTTCATGTTATGGTGGTTAGATGGTTTCATGTTATGGTGGTTAGATGGTGTCATGTTATGGTGGTTAGATGGTTTCATGTTTTGGGTGTCATATGGCTTCCTCTGTGTCTGTATCTGGTGATGTCAGGCATTAGAGGGAGCGTGCAGCAGATTAGCCTTTGCGTATATTATCCATGCACTCAGAAGGGTCAATTTGTTCTTGTTAGAGCTCCCTCTTCATTGATCTGACCAGACAAGGACTGGAAATACTATCACAGAGGGAGAGAGGAGGGAAGTGGAGGACAGGAGAGGGACAATGAGATCTGACCAGACAAGGTATCATGGAGGGAGAGAGGAGAGGAGAGGAGAGGAGAGGAGAGGAGAGGAAATCTGACCATACTTTCATAAGGTCCTTTATTTTTCTCATAACTACCACATTCCAGAATCTTCTAGAAACAAGATGGAAGCCAAGTATCAGTTGAAAAAGAGCAGCAACAGAAACTAGAGAAGAGTCAAGCTGGAACTAATACCTCAGGAATGGGGAGGGGGGCAAACAGAACAAACTGAAGACAGTGACTGAGGAGGGACTGTCCCCAATGACAAAACACACACACACACACACACACACCCACACACACACACACTGAAGACAATGACTGAGCAGTGACTATCCTCACGTCAAAACCAAAACATCAACACATCAATCTGAGATGCCTTTGGGCCCCACACACCACTACTGCTGCTCCTATCTTAACACACCCCACTACTGCTGCTCCTATCTTAACACACCCCACTACTGCTGCTCCTATCTTAACACACCCCACTACTGCTGCTCCTATCTTAACACACCCCACTACTGCTGCTCCTATCTTAACACACCCCACTACTGCTGCTCCTATCTTAACACACACCACTACTGCTGCTCCTATCTTAACACACACCACTACTGCTGCTCCTATCTTAACACACACCAGATTGCATTAGGAGGAGAGAGAGAGAGAGAGAGAGAGAGAGAGAGACAGAGAGAGAGAGACAGAGAGAGAGACAGAGAGAGAGAGCAAGAGAGAGAGAGAGAGAAGAAAGGGACAGAATGACCTCTGACCTCTGAAAGTGCTTTTAGACTCTCCAGAAGCTCCAGGTTAAAACATTCATATCTACACCCCTCGACAGGGAAAAACAGGGGATAGGGAGAGAGATGGATCGCATTTCACTATAATGAAAGTCTGGGAGAAGGTGCGTGAGCTCAGATTGGGTAAACATCAAAGGTGACTGTGAGGTTCCTTACAATTTCACCTCATCTCGATGGCGCCCGTCTATCCGGTGCTCACCAGCCAACCCCGTTCAGAAACACATCTGGGTCCCAAATGGCACTCTGTTCCCTATATAATACACTACTGTTGACCAGGGCCCAATAAGCTCTGGTCAAAAGTAGTGCACCATATTGGGAATAGGGTGTAATTTTGGAGGCAGGCCATGTCTCGTACATTTCATACAACGCCATATTGTTGTCAAGTCTCTGTCCGGGTCTCATGTATCAAACCTCCAATCTTCATGTTCTGAGTCAGAACCCCTCTGTAATGAATAATACATTGAAATGTTTAAGCTATCATTCAGAATGACATGGACCCGTGTTCAACCCTGAAACAAAAGCACGGATAGCGGGTAAAGATCTTCCACTAGCTCCCAAAATGACAAGTAGATGGAAGAAGCAACAAGGGAAGGGTTTCCTCTGAAAGCACTAGCCACTATACCCAAACACATCAGAGAGGTGCTTAATATTGTTGTTCTCTGGACCAAGACGGGTCGTGGACATGGAAGAGGACAGTGTGTGAGGAATAAACATGGTGAAGGTTGAATTGAACATGTAGAAATCAATTTCCTAGGACGAGTCAAAGCCTCACTGTCGCTGCACTGCACCCTGAAGGAGAACTTCAAACAGGAAGAAACCACTACATGTGTCCTTGTGTGTCCATGTTGTGTGTCCTTGTGTGTCCATGTTGTGTCTCCTTGTGTGTCCTTGTGTGTCCTTGTGTGTCCATGTTGTGTGTCCTTGCGTGTCCTTGTGTGTCCATGTTGTGTGTCCTTGTGTGTGTCCATGTTGTGTCCTTGTGTGTCCATGTTGTGTGTCCTTGTTTGTGTCCAATACATGAGCACAGCGGAGAATGAGATTGAGTTGCTTCCAATGTAACAGAGGGGGACAGAGAAAAGTGAAAGTCCATGCAGTCAAGACCACCAAGGACCAGCTCTAGTCTGTAGTTCAACATTACAGACAGTCAAGACTACCAAGGACCTGCTCTGGTCTGTAGTTCAACATTACAGACAGTCAAGACCACCAAGGACCAGCTCTGGTCTGTAGTTCAACATTACAGACAGTCAAGACCACCAAGGACCAGCTCTGGTCTGTAGTTCAACATTACAGACAGTCAAGACCACCAAGGACCAGCTCTGGTCTGTAGTTCAACATTACAGACAGTCAAGACTACCAAGGACCTGCTCTGGTCTGTAGTTCAACATTACAGACAGTCAAGACCACCAAGGACCAGCTCTGGTCTGTAGTTCAACATTACAGACAGTCAAGACCACCAAGGACCAGCTCTGGTCTGTAGTTCAACATTACAGACAGTCAAGACCACCAAGGCCCAGCTCTGGTCTGTAGTTCAACATTACAGACAGTCAAGACCACCAAGGACCAGCTCTAGTCTGTAGTTCAACATTACAGACAGTCAAGACTACCAAGGACCTGCTCTGGTCTGTAGTTCAACATTACAGACAGTCAAGACCACCAAGGACCAGCTCTGGTCTGTAGTTCAACATTACAGACAGTCAAGACCACCAAGGACCAGCTCTGGTCTGTAGTTCAACATTACAGACAGTCAAGACCACCAAGGACCAGCTCTAGTCTGTAGTTCTACATTACAGACAGTCAAGACCACCAAGGACCAGCTCTAGTCTGTAGTTCTACATTACAGACAGTCAAGACCGCCAAGGACCAGCTTGTAACGAATATCTTCGTCTTCAGACGATATAACGAAATCATCGTCGGAAAAGGTAGACCAAAATGCAGCTGGGAGCGAACACATGTTTATTCAACACCATGGAATTAACATGTACACAAAATTCAAGAAAAACCGTCGATACGTTACTTGCTCAAACAAAAGAGACAACAACCCACAAACATCGTGGGGGAAAAGGAACTTAAATGTGATTCCCAATCAGACTTCACAAGCGACAGCTGTCTGATTGGGAAATCACCCCCGAGCCCAACATAGAAATAAAACACAAAGAAAGGCTATAACCAAAACATAGAAAATAAAGCATAGAAATGCCACACCCTGACCAAAATAGCAGAGTTCACCTGGTCAGGGCGTGACACAGCTCTGGTCTGTAGTTCAACATTACAGACAGTCAAGACCACCAAGGACTAGCTCTGGTCTGTAGTTCAACATTACAGACAGTCAAGACCACCAAGGACCAGCTCTGGTCTGTAGTTCAACATTACAGACAGTCAAGACCACCAAGGCCCAGCTCTGGTCTGTAGTTCAACATTACAGACAGTCAAGACCACCAAGGCCCAGCTCTGGTCTGTAGTTCAACATTACAGACAGTCAAGACCACCAAGGACCTGCTCTGGTCTGTAGTTCAACATTACAGACAGTCAAGACCACCAAGGACCAGCTCTGGTCTGTAGTTCAACATTACAGACAGTCAAGACCACCAAGGCCCTGCTCTGGTCTGTAGTTCAACATTACAGACAGTCAAGACCACCAAGGCCCAGCTCTGGTCTGTAGTTCAACATTACAGACAGTCAAGACTACCAAGGACCTGCTCTGGTCTGTAGTTCAACATTACAGACAGTCAAGACCACCAAGGACCAGCTCTGGTCTGTAGTTCAACATTACAGACAGTCAAGACCACCAAGGCCCTGCTCTGGTCTGTAGTTCAACATTACAGACAGTCAAGACCACCAAGGACCTGCTCTGGTCTGTAGTTCAACATTACAGACAGTCAAGACCACCAAGGACCTGCTCTGGTCTGTAGTTCAACATTACAGACAGTCAAGACCACCAAGGACCAGCTTGTAACGAATATCTTCGTCTTCAGACGATATAACGAAATCATCGTCGGAAAAGGTAGACCAAAACGCAGCTGGGAGCGAACACATGTTTATTCAACACCATGGAATTAACATGTACACAAAATTCAAGAAAAACCGTCGATACGTTACTTGCTCAAACAAAAGAGACAACAACCCACAAACATCGTGGGGGAAAAGGAACTTAAATGTGATTCCCAATCAGACTTCACAAGCGACAGCTGTCTGATTGGGAAATCACCCCGAGCCCAACATAGAAATAAAACACAAAGAAAGGCTATAACCAAAACATAGAAAATAAAGCATAGAAATGCCACACCCTGACCAAAATAGCAGAGTTCACCTGGTCAGGGTGTGACACAGCTCTGGTCTGTAGTTCAACATTACAGACAGTCAAGACCACCAAGGACCTGCTCTGGTCTGTAGTTCAACATTACAGACAGTCAAGACCACTAAGGACCTGCTCTGGTCTGTAGTTCAACATTACAGACAGTCAAGACCACCAAGGACCAGCTGTAGTTCAACATTACAGACAGTCAAGACCACCAAGGACCAGCTGTAGTTCAACATTACAGACAGTCAAGACCACCAAGGCCCAGCTCTGGTCTGTAGTTCAACATTACAGACAGTCAAGACCACCAAGGACCTGCTCTGGTCTGTAGTTCAACATTACAGACAGTCAAGACCACCAAGGACCAGCTCTGGTCTGTAGTTCTACATTACAGACAGTCAAGACCACCAAGGACCAGCTCTAGTCTGTAGTTCTACATTACAGACAGTCAAGACCACCAAGGACCAGCTCTGGTCTGTAGTTCAACATTACAGACAGTCAAGACCACCAAGGACCAGCTTGTAACGAATATCTTCGTCTTCAGACGATATAACGAAATCATCGTCGGAAAAGGTAGACCAAAACGCAGCTGGGAGCGAACACATGTTTATTCAACACCATGGAATTAACATGTACACAAAATTCAAGAAAAACCGTCGATACGTTACTTGCTCAAACAAAAGAGACAACAACCCACAAACATCGTGGGGGAAAAGGAACTTAAATGTGATTCCCAATCAGACTTCACAAGCGACAGCTGTCTGATTGGGAAATCACCCCGAGCCCAACATAGAAATAAAACACAAAGAAAGGCTATAACCAAAACATAGAAAATAAAGCATAGAAATGCCACACCCTGACCAAAATAGCAGAGTTCACCTGGTCAGGGCGTGACACAGCTCTGGTCTGTAGTTCAACATTACAGACAGTCAAGACCACCAAGGACTAGCTCTGGTCTGTAGTTCAACATTACAGACAGTTGTATAATGTATAGTCATGTCAGTCATTATCTATGCTGTACATTACAGACAGTCAAACAGCCTCTCTCTGAACCAGTCCTGAACAGAGTTATGATACAGCTGTATAATGTATAGTCATGTCAGTCATTATCTATGCTGTACATTACAGACAGTCAAACAGCCTCTCTCTGAACCAGTCCTGAACAGAGTTATGATACAGCTGTATAATGTATAGTCATGTCAGCCATTATTTATGCTGTACATTACAGACAGTCAAACAGCCTCTCTCTGAACCAGTCCTGAACAGAGTTATGATACAGCTGTATAATGTATAGTCATGTCAGCCATTATTTATGCTGTAAATTAACCGGATTGTAAAATGAAACATTGACTTTCCTTCCTGTTTGACATTATGTTACAGAAGCACCAAGTCCATAGGACATAAATCCATGAACTGTCTCTCAAATGGCTCCCTATTCCCTTTAGAGTGTACTACTATGACAAAGGCCCATAGCACTCAGATCAAAAGTAGTGCACTGTATAGGGAATAGGATTCCATTTGGGACTCAGCCATAGAGAGTTGTGATTTAGTGCTGCTAGGAGCCTGTATAGAAACCCTCTGTAGGGAGGTTATGAGCTGTCAGGGATTGGCTTGGCTGTTATGTACAACAACGTCTGGTCCAGATGACCCTCTGACTAGTTACAGAGAGGATCAATAATACAGATCACATGGTCAGGCCTGCTGTTGTCACAGACTGGTTGGAATGTCACAGCCACCCTCATTTCAATGATCAACCAAACAGGGTTTTAACCAGCTGTGCCCACCAGGCAGGACAACATCTGTGTAAACAAGATGGCCTCTCTAAAGTCAGAGCCCAGCCTATCAGTAGCAGCTATCAGTGGGAGCTCTGCTAGACTAGTACAGGTGGTGGAGTGGTCGGATATTAAACCCATAGGGTCGTTACAGACCCCACGCTGTGGTGGGTGAAACAGCTGGTAGGGTGGTCGGATATTAAACCCATAGGGTCGTTACAGACTCCATGCTGTGGTGGGTGAAACAGCTGGTAGGGTGGTTGGATATTAAACCCATAGGGTCGTTACAGACCCCACGCTGTGGTGGGTGATACAGCTGGTAGGGTGGTCGGATATTAAACCCATAGGGTCGTTACAGACCCCACGCTGTGGTGGGTGATACAGCTGGTGACCTTGTGACAGTTGGTTGGCTGCAGTACCGCTAAGGCATTGGAGGCGAATTGTCCCTGTTAGCCCCTGTTAGCCACAGTGTTAAACTGGACCCCTGGTGTGACACACACACACACACACACACACACACACACACACACACACACACACACACACACACATTAGCCCCTATTAGCTGCAGTGTTCCCCCAAACCTCCTAGTGAGGCTGGTATAGTGAAGGTCTCTTCACTACTGTCCACCTGCAGATAATGAGCCTGACACCACACTCTGCAGCACAGGGGGAGAGGAACAGGTGGAGGTGGGGTCTGTATGTGTGAGACAGACGCAAAACCTTCCAAACCCAAACCCAAGGTATTAAAGAGCTCATCTCCACCCTCTAAACCCATCCTTAACTCACGGTATTAAAGAGCTCATCTCCACCCTCTAAACCCATCCTTAACTCACGGTATTAAAGAGCTCATCTCCACCCTCTAAACCCATCCTTAACTCACAGTATTAAAGAACTCATCTCCACCCTCTAAACCCATCCTTAACTCACGGTATTAAAGAGCTCATCTCCACCCTCTAAACCCATCCTTAACTCACAGTATTAAAGAGCTCATCTCCACCCTCTAAACCCATCCTTAACTCACGGTATTAAAGAGCTCATCTCCACCCTCTAAACCATCCTTAACTCACGGTATTAAAGAGCTCATCTCCACCCTCTAAACCCATCCTTAACTCACGGTATTAAAGAGCTCATCTCCACCCTCTAAACCATCCTTAACTCACGGTATTAAAGAGCTCATCTCCACCCTCTAAACCCATCCTTAACTCACAGTATTAAAGAGCTCATCTCCACCCTCTAAACCATCCTTAACTCACAGTATTAAAGAGCTCATCTCCACCCTCTAAACCCATCCTTAACTCACGGTATTAAAGAGCTCATCTTCGCTCATCATTTACCCTCTACGCTGACTTTAACCACTCCATTATTCATACGGCAGCCATACGGTGCTAAAGGCCTCCAGATACAATCCCTTTAAGACAGCAGGCAGGGAGGACATTAAAGACTACTGTACAGACCATGGCTAATGAAATACAGATCTGTCATCTAGCCCAAATACACAGACATGTTCTTGCACACCTAGAGACACACATGTCCCCACCATCTCTTTCCGTCCCTGTGTTCATTTCTCTGGTGTCTGACAATAACAATGTGCAAGGTTGACTATAAATACAGAGGCAGGTTTCAATGACATGTACTGTAGTTTATGAAGGTTCAATCAGCGAGGCTGGTCTTAATGCTCATTTAACTTCATCCAGTAAGCAGAACATAATTCACTAATGTTTCCTGTTCTAGGGGCATTGTGGGAATGGATACAAATGCATCATCATCAGCATAGAGTCTAGTTTCTTTCCTGTTTTCTATGAGCAGTGGAGAATGTCATTCACCTCTTCACCTTACAGCCTATGAGCAGTGGAGAATGTCATTCACCTCTTCACCTTACAGCCTATGAGCAGTGGAGAATGTCATTCACCTCTTCACCTTACAGCCTATGAGCAGTGGAGAATGTCATTCACCTCTTCACCTTACAGCCTATGAGCAGTGGAGAATGTCATTCACCTGTTGACCTTACAGCCTATGAGCAGTGGAGAATGTCATTCACCTCTTCACCTTACAACCTATGAGCAGTGGAGAATGTCATTCACCTCTTCACCTTACAGCCTATGAGCAGTGGAGAATGTCATTCACCTCTTTACCTTACAGCCTATGAGCAGTGGAGAATGTCATTCACCTGTTGACCTTACAGCCTATGAGCAGTGGAGAATGTCATTCACCTGTTGACCTTACAGCCTATGAGCAGTGGAGAATGTCATTCACCTGTTGACCTTACAGCCTATGAGCAGTGGAGAATGTCATTCACCTGTTGACCTTACAGCCTATGAGCAGTGGAGAATGTCATTCACCTCTTCACCTTACAGCCTATGAGCAGTGGAGAATGTCATTCACCTGTTGACCTTACAGCCTATGAGCAGTGGAGAATGTCATTCACCTCTTCACCTTACAACCTATGAGCAGTGGAGAATGTCATTCACCTCTTCACCTTACAGCCTATGAGCAGTGGAGAATGTCATTCACCTGTTGACCTTACAGCCTATGAGCAGTGGAGAATGTCATTTACCTCTTCACCTTACAGCCTATGAGAACGGCACAATATTCCATATTCATCACGCCTGCTGTTTAACCTATGGGCTCACTGGCAATTATCCCCTACCTCTCTCTCTCAACCAATGGGCCTCTCTCTCTCAACTAATGGGACTTCTCTCTCTTAACCAATGGGCCTTCTCTCTCTCAACAAATGGGCCTTCTCTCTCTCAACAAATGGGCCTCTCTCTCTCAACCAATGGGCCTTCTCTCTCTCAACCAATGGGCCTTCTCTCTCTCAACCAATGGGCCTTCTCTCTTTCAACCAATGGGACCTCTCTCTCTCAACCAATGGGCCTTCTCTCTCTCTCTCAACAAATGGGCCTTCTCTCTCTCTCTCTCAACCAATGGGCCTTCTCTCTCTCTCTCAACCAATGGGCCTTCTCTCTCTCTCAACCAATGGGCCTTCTCTCTCTCAACCAATGAGCCTTCTCTCTCTCAACCAATGGGAATTCTCTCTCTCAACCAATGGGCCTTCTCTCTCTCTCTCAACCAATGGGCCTTCTCTCTCTCAACCAATGGGCCTTCTCTCTCTCTCTCAACCAATGGGCCTTCTCTCAACCAATGGGCCTTCTCTCTCTCAACCAATGGGCCTTCTCTCTCTCTCTCAACCAATGGGCCTTCTCTCTCTCAACCAATGGGCCTTCTCTCTCTCAATCAATGGGACTTCTCTCTCTCAACCAATGGGACTTCTCTCTCTCAACCAATGGGCCTTCTCTCTCTCTCTCTCAACCAATGGGCCTTCTCTCTCTCAACCAATGGGCCTTCTCTCTCTCTCTCAACCAATGGGCCTTCTCTCTCTCAACCAATGGGCCTTCTCTCTCTCTCTCAACCAATGGGCCTTCTCTCAACCAATGGGCCTTCTCTCTCTCAACCAATGGGCCTTCTCTCTCTCTCTCAACCAATGGGCCTTCTCTCTCAACCAATGGGACTTTTCTCTCTCAACCAATGGGTCTTCTCTCTCTCAACCAATGGGCCTTCTCTCTCTCTCTCAACCAATGGGACTTTTCTCTCTCAACCAATGGGCCTTCTCTCTCTCAACCAATGGGTCTTCTCTCTCTCTCAACCAATGGGCCTTCTCTCTCTCTCTCAACCAATGGGCCTTCTCTCTCTCAACCAATGGGCCTTCTCTCTCTCTCAACCAATGGGCCTTCTCTCTCTCAACCAATGGGCCTTCTCTCTCACAACCAATGGGACTTTTCTCTCTCAACCAATGGGCCTTCTCTCTCTCAACCAATGGGCCTTCTCTCTCTCAACCAATGGGCCTTCTCTCTCTCAACCAATGGGCCTTCTCTCTCTCAACCAATGGGCCTTCTCTCTCTCAACCAATGGGCCTTCTCTCTCTCAACCAATGGGACTTCTCTCTCTGAACCGATGGGCGTAAATGTTGGGATGTATTTCTATGTTAACTTACCATCGTTTAAACAGCAACAGTCTGACAACCATCCACCTCCCCACCACCAGCAGTGATAATAACCTTAATGCCCGTCATTGGAACGCCTTTCCCCCAGGGGGGGTTCGATGCCAGCAGCCACGCATAGATTTACCTGCCATCACATCATCTGGCTCTGAGGATCTTCCCTCTGGAACGAGGCGGTGCCCCAAACCATTTAATATAACTCACTGTTCATTCAGTTAAGCCTGTACTCCATTAAACTGTACTTCTGATGCCTGGGGGCCAGGTAACACTGAGGTATATGGTACCAGGTGGTCCTATCAGAGGACCAGGTAACACTGAGGTATATGGTACCAGGTGGTCCTATCAGAGGACCAGGTAACACTGAGGTATATGATACCAGGTGGTCCTATCAGAGGGCCAGGTAACACTGAGGTATATGATACCAGGTGGTCCTATCAGAGGACCAGGTAACACTGAGGTATATGATACCAGGTGGTCCTATCAGAGGGCCAGGTAACACTGAGGTATATGATACCAGGTGGTCCTATCAGAGGACCAGGTAACACTGAGGTATATGATACCAGGTGGTCCTATCAGAGGGCCAGGTAACACTGAGGTACATGATACCAGGTGGTCCTATCAGAGAGCCAGGTAAGACTGAGGTACATGATACCAGGTGGTCCTATCAGAGGGTCAGGTAACACTGAGGTATATGATACCAGGTGGTCCTATCAGAGGGCCAGGTAACACTGAGGTATATGATACCAGGTGGTCCTATCAGAGGACCAGGTAACACTGAGGTATATGATACCAGGTGGTCCTATCAGAGGGCCAGGTAACACTGAGGTATATGATACCAGGTGGTCCTATCAGAGGGCCAGGTAACACTGAGGTATATGATACCAGGTGGTCCTATCAGAGGGCCAGGTAACACTGAGGTATATGATACCAGGTGGTCCTATCAGAGGGCCAGGTAACACTGAGGTATATGATACCAGGTGGTCCTATCAGAGGGCCAGGTAACACTGAGGTATATGATACCAGGTGGTCCTAGCAGAGGGCCAGGTAACACTGAGGTATATGATACCAGGTGGTCCTATCAGAGGGCCAGGTAACACTGAGGTATATGGTACCAGGTGGTCCTATCAGAGGGCCAGGTAACACTGAGGCAGAGTATGATGCCAGACCAGCTCTTGGTCGAGGGAAAACTGGTCTGATTTTTGTAAATTGTTGTAATTTTCAGCAGCTATGCTCCAGTAAGCTCAGTGTTATTGTTTGGTTGGCCTGCTGGCCACCGATAGAAGGGCTGGTGTACCGGGACCAGGGAGTAAACACACAGATAAATAAACAAACACACACCAATGCATGTGTATGTGTGTGTGTGTGTGTGTGTGTGTGTGTGTGTGTGTGTGTGTGTGTGTGTGTGTGTGTGTGTGTGTGTGTGTGTGTGTGTGTGTGTATTGTCTCAGCTGCTTATATTGATATTAACGTGCACCAGCTAGGGTTTGTCAATTAGACACTGAACACCCTGAGAGGTTTATTATCTGTCACGAGCCACAGGTTTAGAGGGGCAAACACACACACACACACACACACACACACACACACACACACACACACACACACATACACACACACACACACACACACACCTTTATCTGTCCAGGGCAGCAGGTTTGTTGTTGTTTACTGATATTAGCCCTAAAGAAACAGTGTAGGTGGACATGCTATGAAGGGGCTACAACAAACTGTAGCTGGTGAGGCTAATCTATTTCACTTGGCCTTAAAATAAAAGTGCATATTCATGTTTAGTCCCCAAAATTCAGAGGTTGAATAATGAAGCCTAAATTGGAACGATGCACTGCCCTTCCAGAGAGCAACAATCAACCCAACTTCTGCTGCCATGACTCAACATAACATAACAAAGCTTAATCACCCACTCCATACTCCAATATTCCATCCAATATGTCCTCCAAGGCAGCAGCTCACTAAAGGAATATGTTTCTACAGACCGCCTTCTCTTTGCTCTCTAATTGTCCCTCCCTCCCTCCCTCCCTCCCTCCCTCCCTCCCTCCCTCCCTGCCTGCCTGCCTGCATGCCTGCCTGCCTCCCTCCCTCCCTCCCTGCCTCCCTCCCTGCCTGTCTGCATGCCTGCCTGCCTCCCTCCCTCCCTGCCTAGATGCCTCTATTACTGTAGCTAGTATAATACTGTAACTAGCATAATAATGTAGCTTGTATAATAATGTAGCTAGCATAATAATGTAGCTTGTATAATAATGTAGCTAGCATAATAATGTAGCTTGTATAATAATGTAGCTAGTATAATACTATAGCTAGCATAACAATGTAGCTAGCATAATACTGTAGCTAGTATAATACTGTAGCTTGTATAATAATGTCGCTAGTATAATACTGTAGCTAGCATAATAATGTCGCTAGTATAATATTGTAGCTAGTATAATACTGTAGCTAGTATAATACTGTAGCTAGCATAATAATGTAGCTTGTATAATATTGTAGCTAGTATAATAATGTAGCTTGTATAATAATGTCGCTAGTATAATACTGTAGCTAGCATAACAATGTAGCTAGCATAATAATGTAGCTTGCATAATACTGTAGCTAGCATAATAATGTAGCTTGTATAATACTGTAGCTTGTATAATAATATCGCTAGTATAATACTGTAGCTAGCATAATAATGTCGCTAGTATAATATTGTAGCTAGTATAATATTGTAGCTAGCATAATAATGTAGCTAGTATAATACTGTATCTAGCATAATACTGTAGCTAGCATAATACTGTAGCTAGTATAATAATGTCGCTAGTATAATACTGAAGCTAGCATAATACTGTAGCTAGCATAATAATGTAGCTAGCATAATACTGTAGCTAGTATAATATTGTAGCTAGTATAATACTGTAGCTAGTATAATACTGTATCTAGCATAATACTGTATCTAGCATAATACTGTAGCTAGTATAATACTGTAGCTAGTATAATATTGTAGCTAGTATAATACTGAAGCTAGTATAATACTGAAGCTAGCATAATAATGTAGCTAGTATAATACTGTATCTAGCATAATACTGTAGCTAGTATAATACTGTAGCTAGTATAATATTGTAGCTAGTATAATACTGAAGCTAGTATAATACTGAAGCTAGCATAATAATGTAGCTAGTATAATACAGTAGCTAGCATAATACTGTAGCTAGTATAATACTGAAGCTAGCATAATTGTCACGTCCTGACCAGTAAAAGGGGTTATTTGTTATTGTAGTTTGGTCAGGGCGTGGCAGGGGGTGTTTTTCTGTGTGTTTTGGGGTTATGTTATATGTTCTTCTATTTCTATGTTTATTCTAGGGTATCTATTTCTATGTTGGATTTGTTTGGGGTTGGTCTCTAATTGGAGGCAGCTGAATCTTGTTGCCTCTGATTAGAGACCATATTTAAGTAGGGGTTTTATTTCATTGTGTTTGTGGGTGGTTCATTTCTGTTTAGTTGTCTAACCTGACAGAACTGTGGGCTGTCGTTTTGTTTCTTTGTTTATAGTGTTCTCAATTGAATAAATAAAAGATGAGCACTAACCACGCTGCGCCTTGGTCTACTCCCTTCAACAGCCATTACAATAATAATATTGCTAGTATAATACTGTAGCTAGCATAATAATATTGCTAGTATAATACTGAAGCTAGTATAATACTGAAGCTAGCATAATAATGTAGCTAGTATAATACAGTAGCTAGCATAATACTGTAGCTAGTATAATACTGAAGCTAGCATAATTGTCACGTCCTGACCAGTAAAAGGGGTTATTTGTTATTGTAGTTTGGTCAGGGCGTGGCAGGGGGTGTTTTTCTGTGTGTTTTGGGGTTATGTTATATGTTCTTCTATTTCTATGTTTATTCTAGGGTATCTATTTCTATGTTGGATTTGTTTGGGGTTGGTCTCTAATT
Source organism: Salmo trutta (assembly GCF_901001165.1). Lineage (NCBI taxonomy): Eukaryota > Metazoa > Chordata > Actinopteri > Salmoniformes > Salmonidae > Salmo > Salmo trutta. Next base: position 298,965 of record NW_021822717.1, read on the forward strand.
GGAGGCAGCTGAATCTTGTTGCCTCTGATTAGAGACCATATTTAAGTAGGGGTTTTATTTCATTGTGTTTGTGGGTGGTTCATTTCTGTTTAGTTGTCTAACCTGACAGAACTGTGGGCTGTCGTTTTGTTTCTTTGTTTATAGTGTTCTCAATTGAATAAATAAAAGATGAGCACTAACCACGCTGCGCCTTGGTCTACTCCCTTCAACAGCCATTACAATAATAATATTGCTAGTATAATACTGTAGCTAGCATAATAATATTGCTAGTATAATACTGTAGCTAGCATAATAATGTAGCTAGTATAATATTGTAGCTAGTATAATATTGTAGCTAGTATAATACTGTATCTAGCATAATAATGTAGCTAGCATAATAATGTAGCTAGTATAATAATGTTGCTAGTATCATACTGTAGCTAGTATAATAATGTAGCTAGTATAATACTGAAGCTAGCATAATAATGTTGCTAGTATAATACTGTAGCTAGTATAATATTGTAGCTAGCATAATACTGTAGCTAGTATAATACTGTAGCTAGTATAATACTGTAGCTACTATAATACTGTAGCTAGTATAATACTGTAGCTAGTATAGTACTGTAGCTAGTATAATATTGTAGCTACTATAATACTGTAGCTAGTATAATAATGTAACTAGCATAATACTGTAGCCAGACATCATCATAGCTATGTGGTCTCCACTGTTTCATTATCAATTACTACAGCTGTGCTCCCTCTAAGCAGAGAGTGATGATGCAGTGTATTATGGGTAGTCTGCTGCTGTTCATACTTACACAGCGCATCCCCCATCACCATCATCATAACCATCATTATCAACATCCCCCAACCCCCATCTCAGTTTCCTACAACCCTCCTCTCTCTCTGACAGAATCTTGTTTTGACGTGGCTGACCTAGATAGAGAGGGAGGAACATGTGTGTTTGACTGAATATGACAGTATTTGCATTTATCATGCCTCACCAATAGGCAGACACCCCAGCGGTTACCCATATCACGCCACATCTGCCACTTCACCGTCCTCAATGGTGTAGCTTAGTGGGGAAGGCTTTGTTTGGTCTTCCTTGTCTTCCATAGATGTACCGTTCAAAACAAGTGTTGCTAATTGTAATAGAAGATGACATACTGACTTTCATTTAGACAGAGAAACAAGCTGCTGTTGATTATTGATGTGAAACTCAATAGGGGAGACGTTTACATTTTACAGCTCCATTTAAAACACTTCCTGGCTCCTGACCCTCCTCTCTCTGTCAGGTCTATGGGCTGACCTTTCATCTTTAACCTTTGATATCTCCTAGCAGGTTTCAATACAGGAGGGGTTGACACCACTGTCTCCAGGTGTGATTGTAGTTAGCAGGGGAATCACAGAGCTGCCATCATTTCAACTATGCAGAAAATAAACCACACAGCCACGCACGCAGACACGCACGCACGGGTACACACACACACACACGCACGCACACACGGGTACACACACACACACGCACACATACTCACATACACACACACGCATGTGCACACACGCGCACACGCACACACACATGCACGTGCACGTACGCGCACACACACACACACACACGCACGGCACCATCAGGGGAACTAATGGTCCTTAATGGACTCAGAGGAGCGAGGAAAAGGCAGCATTGTTCCTCAGTGAGAGCTGCTGAGCATTCTGACACAATTAGCATCATTAGCCGTCTTTGTGCACATGTGGAGATGACAAGGCTCACCATATCGTGTGTTCCACATTGCCCCCTATTCCCTACATAGTGCACTACTTTTTTTAGGGTGCCATTTGGGACCGCAGCCAGGAACGCTTGTTAACGATGCTGCTGATGGTGTTCTGATGGCTCTATTATGGGATGGAGGATGGAGTTGGCTGTTTCCCAAGGCACCAGGGCCAACTGTCGTATTTCTGCTCTGTTGTCATGGTGTTGGAAGAAGACGGCTCTCAGCCTGTTACAGCTGAAACATAGGACGCACTAGGATAAACTTAGTGACGCTCTCTGTCGGCTGGGGTGTGAACAGCACTTCTGACTGGGGAGCGCCTGTCACAGTGGCGTTTAGCATCATATCTATTAAATCAGGTTGTATCATGCTAAGTTTGAGGTCAGATACTTCACATAGCAAGTATATTAGTAGGCCTAAATATTGTACTGTTTTGTGTCTATACTGGC
>NW_021822717.1:303661-312665 GCF_901001165.1 Salmo trutta
TAGCTGGGTCTTGATCCTGCCCTATTATCAAGACCCATAACAGAGCACAGAGTTATGGCCGTCTCTTTCTCCATACCTCCCTCTTCCTCTCCCTCCCTTCACCAGGTCATTTCAAAGCCCCGGCTGTGTTGATCGCTCTCCTCTCTAGTTCCATTACTAACGGGAGAAATGGGCAGCCATGATTTTCTTCTAAGGAACAAATCACTTTAATTAGGGTCACTGTCACCCTGCTGAGGTAAAGATCCTCCCTGTTCTCTGTTCTTGTTTGCCATGTAAAAATATAAAATAAATTGGTTGCTAATTAACCTTGTGTTTGTTTAACATAAATATGTCTCCATGAATTTAAATGTCTGCCATGACACGGGATTGGAGCGCTGGAGGCTTGAGGGATTGGAGGCTTGGGAGATTGGAGGGCTGGAGGCTTGGGAGATTGGAGGGCTGGAGGCTTGGGAGATTGGAGGTTTGGGGAATTAGAGAGTTGGAGGCTTGGGGGATTGGAGGCTTGGGAGATTGGAGGGCTGGGGAATTAGAGAGTTGGAGGCTTGGGAGATTGGAGGGCTGGGGAATTAGAGAGTTGGAGGCTTGGGGGATTGGAGGCTTGGGAGATTGGAGGGCTGGGGAATTAGAGAGTTGGAGGCTTGGGGGATTGGAGGCTTGGGAGATTGGAGGGCTGGGGAATTAGAGAGTTGGAGGCTTGGGGGATTGGAGGCTTGGGAGATTGGAGGGCTGGGGAATTAGAGAGTTGGAGGCTTGGGGGATTGGAGGCTTGGGAGATTGGAGGGCTGGGGAATTAGAGAGTTGGAGGCTTGGGGGATTGGAGGTTTGGGAGATTGGAGGCTTGGGGAATTAGAGAGTTGGAGGCTTGGGGGATTGTAGGCTTGGGAGATTGGAGGGTTGTAGGCTTGGGGGATTGGAGGGTTGGAGGCTTGGGAGATTGGAAGGTTGGAGGCTTGGGGGATTGGAGGCTTGGGAGATTGGAGGGTTGGAGGGCTGGAGGCTTGGGGGATTGGAGGCTTGTTGTTATTGTTGTTACAATCTTGACAGGAATACCCAATGCTGTATGGTGATTGGTTGTTATCTATTCTAGAAATCTAGCCAATCAAAACGTCCAGTCAAGATGTTACCGTATGATTAGAGACGGGAGATTAAGATGGCAGGATGTAACATTTCAAAGGATTTCAGGGGATATTCCTAGACGTGGATATGAATAAATTAGGTCTCTTATCGGACTGATGATATCAAACAGGGCTAACACACGCAGCAGAAGAAACTAACCTCTCACGCTCGCTCTAAAACCTTTGCATTATGCACGCTTATAAAAAGGCTGAGGCTATGTCCCACATAGTTCCCTATTCCCTATACAGTGCACTACTTTAGACCAGGACCCATATGACCCATGTGACGGTCATGGAGGTGATACATGACATTATAATATATCAAAGGGACTCCATTAAGGTGGAAGCACAAATCATTCACAACCCCTCAACAGATTGGGCCAATAATCTGAGACACAGAGAAGAAAGGAGGCCATTTTGGGGTTGATAATGACATGCTGGTAAAATGGTAAAATGGCCTCAGCAGTACAGTAATTCCGGAGGCTTTCAGGCCTGCTGGCATCTGTCCTGTCAAGCTTTAACAACTTTCTGTATTTCATGCTGGAGCTTATCAAATATAAAACACATGGCTGGCTACTCCTGCAGCCTGGCAGCCTGGCTGTGAGATGGACTGAGACGGAGTTTGGATGCTGATTCACCCTCCTGCAGCCTGGCAGCCTGGCTGTGAGATGGACTGAGACGGAGTTTGGATGCTGATTCACCCTCCTGCAGCCTGGCAGCGTAGCTGTGGGATCAATCAATCAATCAAATGTATTTAGAAAGCCCTTCTTACATCAGCTGATGTCACAAAGTGCTCTACAGAAACCCAGCCTAACACCCCAAACAGCAAGCAATGCAGGTGGCTGTGGGATGGACTGAGACGGAGACTGAATCCTGATTGGCCCTCCTGCAGCCTGGCTGTTTGATGGACTAAGATGGAGGCTGGATCCTGATTGAACCTCCTGCAGCCTGGCTGTTTGATGGACTGAGATGGAGGCTGAATCCTGATTGGACCTCCTGCAGCATGGCAGCCTGGCTGGGGGATGGACTGAGATGGAGGCTGAATCCTGATTGGACCTCCTGTAGCATGGCAGCCTGGCTGTTTGATGGACTGAGATGGAGGCTGAATCCTGATTGGACCTCCTGCAGCATGGCAGCCTGGCTGGGGGATGGACTGAGATGGAGGCTGAATCCTGATTGGACCTCCTGTAGCATGGCAGCCTGGCTGGGGGATGGACTGAGATGGAGGCTGAATCCTGATTGGACCTCCTGCAGCATGGCAGCCTGGCTGGGGGATGGACTGACATGGAGGCTGAATCCTGATTGGACCTCCTGCAGCATGGCAGCCTGGCTGGGGGATGGACTAAGATGGAGGCTGGATCCTGAATTGGACCTCCTGCAGCCTGGTTGTTTGATGGACTAAGATGGAGGCTGGATCCTGATTGCTCCTCCTCGGCACTGGCTGACTTTAGTCCCAAAAATAATGTTTAACTTAGAAACGTGGTTAGGGAGTTAGAAGAACGCCATGTTTCAGTTTCAGCCCTCTAAATCCCTGCAGTGATGATCATCAGACAGGTGGATTATATAACATCACGGTGAATGACTCTAAACTAAACTGACAACCACATGCACTTGTATGAGCAATGTACAGTCTGCTCTCTTCCCATCTGTTACAGCCATGAGAGAGGCTGTTACAGACATGACAGAGACTGTTACAGACATGAGAGAGGCTGTTACAGACATGAGAGAGGCTGTTACAGACATGACAGAGACTGTTACAGACATGAGAGAGACTGTTACAGACATGAGAGAGACTGTTACAGACATGACAGAGACTGTTACAGACATGAGAGAGGCTGTTACAGACATGACAGAGACTGTTACAGACATGAGAGAGACTGTTACAGACATGAGAGAGACTGTTACAGACATGAGAGAGGCTGTTACAGACATGAGAGAGACTGTTACAGACATGAGAGAGGCTGTTACAGACATGAGAGAGGCTGTTACAGACATGACAGAGACTGTTACAGACATGACAGAGACTGTTACAGACATGACAGAGACTGGAAGAGTAAGGGAGGACAACTCTACTCTACTGAGTGTGTGTGTGCTTGCGTCCGTGTTAATGTATGTTTTGCATGTCAATCTGTTAGCAACAGCTATGAGGAATAGCTAGCAGCCAAAATGGAGGAGAGTCATAGTGGATAAGTGTAAAGAGCCATGATGAATGAGATTGATCACCACACATGTCATCATGGCTACTATCCACCTAGCCGCCATTATGACACACCATACTGCCCTGGTTGTGGGGTATCATCTTCCTGTGTGTGTGTGTGTGTGTGTGTGTCTGTGTGTGTGTGTGTGTGTGTGTGTGTGTCTGTGTGTGTGTGTGTGTGTGTGTGTGTGTGTGTGTCTACACGTGTGTAGCTGACCATCTGTCGCAGAGTGGGAGCCTGTAGGTAATTTTGCACGTCAGGGGCGGTAAGCATCCCAGCATGCTTTGGGAGAATGATTAGAACGACGTAGGGGCGTTAGCCACTCTCTGATTCACCAGCCTTTAGTTCCTGGTGTTAAAGTTCATTATAATATACCTGTTATATTACTACTGCCTTCTGACAGGACATCTGAGAGTTAATATACCTGTTATATTACTACTGCCTTCTGGAGGGACATCTGAGAGTTAATATACCTGTTATATTACTACTGCCTTCTGGAGGGACATCTGAGAGTTAATATACCTGTTATATTACTACTGCCTTCTGACAGGACATCTGAGAGTTAATATACCTGTTATATTACTACTGCCTTCTGACAGGACATCTGAGAGTTAATATACCTGTTATATTACTACTGCCTTCTGACCAGGACATCTGAGAGTTAATATACCTGTTATATTACTACTGACTTCTGACAGGACATCTGAGAGTTAATATACCTGTTATATTACTACTGCCTTCTGACAGGACATCTGAGAGTTAATATACCTGTTATATTACTACTGCCTTCTGACAGGACATCTGAGAGTTAATATACCTGTTATATTACTACTGCCCTTCTGACAGGACATCTGAGAGTTAATATACCTGTTATATTACTACTGCCTTCTGACAGGACATCTGAGAGTTAATATACCTGTTATATTACTACTGCCTTCTGACAGGACATCTGAGAGTTAATATACCTGTTATATTACTACTGCCTTCTGACAGGACATCTGAGAGTTAATATACCTGTTATATTACTACTGCCTTCTGACAGGACATCTGAGAGAGTTAATATACCTGTTATTACTACTGCCTTCTGACAGGACATCTGAGAGTTAATATACCTGTTATATTACTACTGCCTTCTGACAGGACATCTGAGAGTTAATATACCTGTTATATTACTACTGCCTTCTGACAGGACATCTGAGAGTTATTATACCTGTTATATTACTACTGCCTTCTGACAGGACATCTGAGAGTTAATATACCTGTTATATTACTACTGCCTTCTGACAGGACATCTGAGGAGTTAATATACCTGTTATATTACTACTGCCTTCTGACAGGACATCTGAGAGTTAATATACCTGTTATATTACTACTGCCTTCTGACAGGACATCTGAGAGTTATTATACCTGTTATATTACTACTGCCTTCTGACAGGACATCTGAGAGTTAATATACCTGTTATATTACTACTGCCTTCTGACAGGCTACCTCCCTCCTCTAACCACTAGGCTACCTGCCTCCTCTAATCACTAGGCTACCTGCCTCCTCTAACCACTAGGCTACCTACCTCTAACCACTAGGCTACCTGCCTCTAACCACTAGGCTACCTGCCACTAACCACTAGGCTACCTGCCTCTAACCACTAGGCTACCTGCCTTCCTCTAACCACTTGGCTACCTGCCACTAACCACTAGGCTACCTGCCTCTAGCCACTAGGCTACCTGCCTCTAACCACTAGGCTACCTGCCTCTAACCACTAGGCTACCTGCCTCCTCTAACCACTTGGCTACCTGCCTCCTCTAACCACTAGGCTACCTGCCTCCTCTAACCACTTGGCTACCTGCCTCTAACCACTTGGCTACCTGCCTCCTCTAACCACTAGGCTACCTGCCTCTAACCACTTGGCTACCTGCCTCTAACCACTAGGCTACCTGCCTCCTCTAACCACTAGGCTACCTGCCTCTAACCACTAGGCTACCTGCCTCCTCTAACCACTAGGCTACCTGCCTCTAACCACTAGGCTACCTGCCTCTAACCACTAGGCTACCTGCCTCTAACCACTAGGCTACCTGCCTCTAACCACTAGGCTATCTCCCTCCTCTAACCACTTGGCTACCTGCCTCTAACCACTAGGCTACCTCCCTCCTCTAACCACTAGGGTACCTGCCTCTAACCACTAGGCTACCTCCCTCCTCTAACCACTAGGGTACCTGCCTCTAACCACTAGGCTACCTCCCTCCTCTAACCACTAGGCTACCTGTCTCCTCTAATCACTAGGCTACCTGCATCCTCTAATCACTAGGCTACCTGCCTCCTCTAACCACTAGGCTACCTGCCTCTAACCACTAGGCTACCTGCCTCTAACCACTAGGTTACCTGCCTCCTCTAACCACTAGGCTACCTGCCTCCTCTAACCACTAGGCTACCTGCCTCTAACCACTAGGCTACCTGCCTCCTCTAACCACTTGGCTACCTGCCTCTAACCACTACGCTACCTGCCTCCTCTAACCACTAGGCTACCTGCCTCTAACCACTAGGCTACCTGCCTCCTCTAACCACTAGGCTACCTGCCTCCTCTAACCACTAGGCTACCTGCCTCTAACCACTAGGCTACCTGCCTCTAACCACTAGGCTACCTGCCTCTAACCACTAGGCTACCTGCCATCCCTACTGAGTGGGCGTATCCTTGGAATTTCTTAATGTGTGTCCAAAATGGCAACCTATGCCCTATATAATCCCTATGGGCCATGGTCAAAAGTAGTGCACTGCATAGGGAATAGTGTGTCTTTTAGGATGCACATTCTTCTGATGCATACTTCTGTCTTTCCTTGGCTGCTTACTCAGTCACTGTCCTGTCCTGTGTTTCACTGAGCTGGCAGGACACATCCAGAACATGGTCATGTAAACCCTATAACAATAATCATTCAGTCCCCAATGGCACCCTTCTTTTGATCAGGGCCCAGGTCAAAACTAGTGCACTATGAAGGGAATAGGGTGCCATTTGGGATGCATGCCTAGGTTTAGTTCAGTTCTACCTTATTCTGATGATTATCCCTCAGTCCTCTAAACATTGCTTGTGTCCCAAAAGCATCCTATTCCCTACACCTATGGGCCCAGGTCAAAAGCAGTGCACTATATAGGGAATAGGGCGCCATTTGACTATGCACCCGGGGGAATGAAAGTGTGAAATTCTCCCTGTTCATCTCTACAGAGAGTGAGATGAGCAGCATTATGATGTCCATAGATCAGCTAACGGCTACTGCAGCAGAGTTAATCAAGTGGAACGTTTATCATGTTGGGTTATGCATAAATCTAAGTTGAACTTGTTTCAGAGAATAGTAGCCTACAGACAAATATTCACTTCTATTTCTCTATCTTTTTGTTTGTAGCAGACTTCAACTCGGGGCAATTACCAAATATAATATGATACCTTTTCAACAAGAGAGCAAATGTGTTCCAATAACAATTTTCACTTTGTCACTCAGCACACCACACAAGGCACCGACAGACTGACATTTGCATTTCTGGGGGGGCTGACAGAGAGAGAGATGGAGAGGGAGAGAGAAAGAGAGAGAGATTGAGAGAGAGAGAGAGAAAGAGAGACAGGGAGAGAGAGAGAGAGGGAGAGAGAGAGGGAGAGAGAGAGAGGAGAGGGAGAGAGGGAGAGAGAGAGAGAGAGGGAGAGAGAGAAACTGGAGAACAGTTAATAGGATTTAAAAATGGGAATTAGCATTTTGCATTTCCCTCTCCAACACTTTGACAAGATTTTCCAATTTGGGTGAAAATGCAATGCGATTCAAGCTTGGTTCTTTATGAGCTCCCTGGGATCTGGTTCCAGCTATTTGGCCCGTGACGACCAGCATGGCACGACCCATCAGCTTCTTTATGCCCACTAGAAGGGAGGGAATGGGGAGATGCCATTTAGAGAGAGGAGGAGGAGGAGGGTACACTGACACTAATGCCGACCTCACGTGTGCCATCTTGTGCCACCGCGGGTATCAACCATGACAGCAGCAACAACAAGATATTGGTAGAAGATTGTCATCATTTTCTACAATGTATCTGTTGAAAAGTTACACGTAGCAAGATACTTTGTCTGTTACGGCATAAAATGTTGACCGTTGGCAGTCCAACAGAGATTTGGGGACACTAGAACATCACTGAAAGATGTCCAACAGAGATTTGGGGACACTAGAACATCCCTGAAAGATGTCCAACAGAGATTTGGGGACACTAGAACATCACTGAAAGATGTCCAACAGAGATTTGGGGACACTAGAAAATCACTGAAAAGATGTCCAACAGAGATTTGGGGACACTAGAACATCACTGAAAGATGTCCAAAAGAGATTTGGGGATACTAGAACATCACTGAAAGATGTCCAACAGAGATTTGGGGACACTAGAACATCACTGAAAGATGTCCAACAGAGATTTGGGGGACACTGGAACGTCACTGAAAGATGTCCAACAGAGATTTTGGGGGACACTAGAACATCACTGAAAGATGTCAAACAGAGATTTTGGGGGACACTGGAACGTCACTGAAAGATTGTCATCCCTCTGAGGATCAGGGAGGGAACTCTCTCCAGCCTGGATGGTAACTAACCATCCCTTCATCTTGAGTTGGCACTAAAATATGATGTTATTTCCTCTATACTCTGTTTTTCTCCAGCAGACAGACTCTGAATCAAAGTGTTTGATCTCTGCCTTCAATCCCAGTCTGTGTTACAGTGGAGAGAGCTGTGATACCTCTCTATAGAGCTGTTTTTAAAAGAGCTCAGATCTAAAGCTTTGAAAATCCCATGGATTGAAGTTACAGGAACACCTTAACCGGGACGCATTGCACTTTATATCCTGAATGCTGATTGGTTGAAACCACATTCCAACCGGTGTCTAACTCTATGATGTTAAAATGCCTATTTACTCTGTTCCATCTGACTGCTGCAATCCACTGTCCCCTCAGCCCAGCCAGGCAATTTATCAACATGATCTCCACTATAAAAAGCATCTAGATAATATCTCACATTTCTTTTAGACTAACATTTAGTTTTCAACAGTGGAGATTTGTATAAACCTTCCTGTCTGTCTCTCTGACATTTACAACATTGTTTCAATATTCAAATTCTGTCTCCAGCTGTCCCATGGTAATGAACGTGTCGGGAGTTGGGACGAGGCAGACAGACTGGCAGCGTTTCTCAGCCAGTTGAAATTAACAATTAGCTGGTATCATTTTATGGATATACAGTTGAAGTCGGAAGTTTACATACACCTTAGCCAAGTACATTTAAACTCAGTTTTTCACAATTCCTGACATTTAATCCTAGAAAAATTCCCTGTTTTAGGTCAGTTAGGATCAACACTTTATTTTAAGAATGTGAAATGTCAGAATAATAGTAGAGAATTATTTATTTCAGCTTTTTTAATGAAATATGTCAAATATTATTGTAATATGTTGTCAACCCGTGGTATAAAAGTGATAATGCCCTGGAAGACGGTGTTTGGCTTCTCGGATAATCTGAGGTGACTTTTTGGGGGGAAGGATTTAAATGAACAGGAGAAAAACTGCCTTCCCTTTGGGGGGATCCTTTTATTGCTGCATTTAAAGTACAGGATAAAAGGAATCAGCAACACACACACACACACACACACACACACACACACACACACACCACACCACCACACACACA
>NW_021822718.1:0-23077 GCF_901001165.1 Salmo trutta
TGAGAGGGGTAGGGAGAGAACGGAAGGAGAGAGAGAGAGAGATAAACAGTGGTCAAAAGGAGAGTCCAGTGTTGATCTATAGACCTGACTTACTGCATAGCTGTGGATCTATAGACCTGACTTACTGCATAGCTGTGGTGTTGATCTATAGACCTGACTTACTGCATAGCTGTGGATCTATAGACCTGACTTACTGCATAGCTGTGGTGTTGATCTATAGACCTGACTTACTGCATAGCTGTGGTGCTTGATCTATAGACCTGACTTACTGCATAGCTGGTGTGATCTATAGACCTGACTTACTGCATAGCTGTGTGTTGATCTATAGACCTGACTTACTGCATAGCTGTGGTGTTGATCTATAGACCTGACTTACTGCATAGCTGTGGATCTATAGACCTGACTTACTGCATAGCTGTGGTGTTGATCTATAGACCTGACTTACTGCATAGCTGTGGTGTTGATCTATAGACCTGACTTACTGCATAGCTGTGGTGTTGATCTATAGACCTGACTTACTGCATAGCTGTGGTGTTGATCTATAGACCTGACTTACTGCATAGCTGTGGTGTTGATCTATAGACCTGACTTACTGCATAGCTGTGGATCTATAGACCTGACTTACTGCATAGCTGTGGTGTTGATCTATAGACCTGACTTACTGCATAGCTGTGGTGTTGATCTATAGACCTGACTTACTGCATAGCTGTGATGTTGATCTATAGACCTGACTTACTGCATAGCTGTGGATCTATAGACCTGACTTACTGCATAGCTGTGGTGTTGATCTATAGACCTGACTTACTGCATAGCTGTGGATCTATAGACCTGACTTACTGCATAGCTGTGGATCTATAGACCTGACTATCTGTAGACTGTAGACCCACAGCTATCTGTAGTCCAGTAGGACTGGTCCTAACACAGCTATCTGTAGTCCAGTACCTATCCTGGGGTCCAGTAGGACTGGTCCTAACACAGCTATCTGTAGTCCAGTACCTATCCTGGGGTCCAGTAGGACTGGTCCTAACACAGCTATCTGTAGTCCAGTAGGACTGGTACTAACACAGCTATCTGTAGTCCAGTACCTATCCTGGGGTCCAGTAGGACTGGTCCTAACACAGCTATCTGTAGTCCAGTACCTATCCTGGGGTCCAGTAAGACTGGTACTAACACAGCTATCTGTAGTCCAGTAGGACTGGTCCTAACACAGCTATCTGTAGTCCAGTACCTATCCTGGGGTCCAGTAAGACTGGTACTAACACATCTATCTGTAGTCCAGTAGGACTGGTCCTAACACAGCTATCTGTAGTCCAGTAGGACTGGTCCTAACACAGCTATCTGTAGTCCAGTAAGACTGGTACTAACACAGCTATCTGTAGTCCAGTAGGACTGGTACTAACACAGCTATCTGTAGTCCAGTACCTATCCTGGGGTCCAGTAGGACTGGTACTAACACAGCTATCTGTAGTCCAGTGGGACTGGTCCTAACACAGCTATCTGTAGTCCAGTGGGACTGGTCCTAACACAGCTATCTGTAGTCCAGTAGGACTGGTACTAACACAGCTATCTGTAGTCCAGTACCTATCCTGGGGTCCAGTGGGACTGGTCCTAACACAGCTATCTGTAGTCCAGTAGGACTGGTCCTAACACAGCTATCTGTAGTCCAGTACCTATCCTGGGGTCCAGTAGGACTGGTACTAACACAGCTATCTGTAGTCCAGTACCTATCCTGGGGTCCAGTGGGACTGGTCCTAACACAGCTATCTGTAGTCCAGTGGGACTGGTACTAATACAGCTATCTGTAGTCCAGTACCTATCCTGGGGTCCAGTAGGACTGGTCCTAACACAGCTATCTGTAGTCCAGTAGGACTGGTCCTAACACAGCTATCTGTAGTCCAGTAGGACTGGTCCTAACACAGCTATCTGTAGTCCAGTAGGACTGGTCCTAACACAGCTATCTGTAGTCCAGTAGGACTGGTACTAACACAGCTATCTGTAGTCCAGTACCTATCCTGGGGTCCAGTGGGACTGGTCCTAACACAGCTATCTGTAGTCCAGTACCTATCCTGGGGTCCAGTAGGACTGGTACTAACACAGCTATCTGTAGTCCAGTACCTATCCTGGGGTCCAGTGGGACTGGTCCTAACACAGCTATCTGTAGTCCAGTACCTATCCTGGGGTCCAGTAAGACTGGTACTAACACAGCTATCTGTAGTCCAGTACCTATCCTGGGGTCCAGTGGGACTGGTACTAACACAGCTATCTGTAGTCCAGTACCTATCCTGGGGTCCAGTGGGACTGGTACTAACACAGCTATCTGTAGTCCAGTATCTATCCTGGGGTCCAGTGGGACTGGTCCTAACACAGCTATCTGTAGTCCAGTACCTATCCTGGGGTCCAGTGGGACTGGTACTAACACAGCTATCTGTAGTCCAGTACCTATCCTGGGGTCCAGTGGGACTGGTACTAACACAGCTATCTGTAGTCCAGTACCTATCCTGGGGTCCAGTGGGACTGGTACTAACACAGCTATCTGTAGTCCAGTACCTATCCTGGGGTCCAGTGGGACTGGTACTAACACAGCTATCTGTAGTCCAGTAGGACTGGTCCTAACACAGCTATCTGTAGTCCAGTACCTATCCTGGGGTCCAGTGGGACTGGTCCCAACACAGCTATCTGTAGTCCAGTACCTATCCTGGGGTCCAGTGGGACTCGTCCTAACACAGCTATCTGTAGTCCAGTACCTATCCTGGGGTCCAGTGGGACTGGTACTAACACAGCTATCTGTAGTCCAGTACCTATCCTGGGGTCCAGTGGGACTCGTCCTAACACAGCTATCTGTAGTCCAGTACCTATCCTGGGGTCCAGTGGGACTGGTACTAACACAGCTATCTGTAGTCCAGTAGGACTGGTACTAACACAGCTATCTGTAGTCCAGTACCTATCCTGGGGTCCAGTGGGACTCGTCCCAACACAGCTATCTGTAGTCCAGTACCTATCCTGGGGTCCAGTGGGACTGGTCCCAACACAGCTATCTGTAGTCCAGTACCTATCCTGGGGTCCAGTGGGACTGGTCCTAACACAGCTATCTGTAGTCCAGTACCTATCCTGGGGTCCAGTGGGACTCGTCCCAACACAGCTATCTGTAGTCCAGTACCTATCCTGGGGTCCAGTGGGACTGGTCCTAACACAGCTATCTGTAGTCCAGTGGGACTCGTCCCAACAGCTATCTGTAGTCCAGTACCTATCCTGGGGTCCAGTGGGACTCGTCCCAACAGCGTAAGGTTCATCTCTTCACACATCCTCTCTGCTCCTCCCGTGGTGGGGGGAAAAATCTGGGACGTGTTCTTGAGGAGGAGAGAGAGAGAGGGGAGGAGGGGAGAGAGAGGGGAGGAGGGGAGAGAGAGAAGAGGAGGAGGGGAGAGAGAGGGGAGGAGGAGGGGAAGAGAGAGAGGGGGGAGGAGGGGAGAGAGAGAGGGGAGGAGGGGAGAGAGAGGGGAGGAGGGGAGAGAGAGGGGAGGAGGAGGGGAAGAGAGAGAGGGGGGAGGAGGGGAGAGAGAGAGAGGGGAGGAGGGGAGAGAGAGGGGAGGAGGGGAGAGAGAGGGGAGGACGGGAGAGAGAGGGGAGGAGGAGGGGAAGAGAGAGAGGGGAGGAGGAGGGGAGAGAGAGGGGAGAAATACGAGGGAGAGAAAGAGTTACACATCATGCCAATGAATGATGTCTGTCTTTATGAGAGAAAGTTACACATTGTGTGTGTGTGTGTGTGTGTGTGTGTGTGTGTGTGTGTGTGTGTGTGTGTGTGTTCCAATATGTATAAGTAAATAAATAAATACCTTGCATTTGGGACAGACAAATCCACTCATGTTCTCCACCACTCCTATGATGGGCAGCTGGACCTTCTGACAGAACCTGATCTCCTTCCTGACATCCTGAAGAGAAACCTCCTGGAGAGGCAAAGAGGGGGGAGGAGGGGTGAGAGACATGGGAGGGAGGAGGGGGGAGGAGGGGGGAGAGAGATGGAGGGGTGAGAGAGATGGAGGGAGGAGGGGTGAGAGACATGGAGGGGTGAAAGAGAGAGAGAGGGAGGGAGGAGGGTTTGTTGTAATCAGGCACCATAACCCAGGCTAAAGTCCTGGTTAAACTACCCTGCCATAACTCCACCCATGTAACCAGACAGGCTAAAGTCCAGGTTAGACTACCCTGCCATACCCTCCGACGAACCATCAAACAGGCAAAGCAACAATACAGGACAAAGATCGAATCATACGACACCTGCTCTGACGCTCGTCGGGTGTGGCAGGGCTTGCAAACCATTACAGACTACAAACGGCAGCACAGCCGAGAGCTGCCAAGTGACACGAGCCTACCAGACGAGCTAAATAACTTCTATGCTCGATTTGAGGCAAGTAACACTGAAACATGCATGAGAGCATCAGCTGTTCCGGATGACTGTGTTGACCTATAAAACAGGTCAACATTCACAAGGCCGCAGGGCCAGACGGATTACCAGGATGTGTACTCAGGGCATGTGTGGACCAACTGGAAAGTGTCTTCACAGACATTATCAACCTCTCTCTGTCCGAGTCTGTAATACCAACATGTTTCAAGCAGACCACCATAGTCCCTGTACCCAAGAACACCAAGGTAACCTGCCTAAATGACTACCGCCCCGTAGCACTCACATCTGTAGCCATGAAGTGCTTTGAAAAGCTGGTTATGGCTCACATCAACACCATTATCCCAGAAACCCTAGACCCACTCCAATTCGCATACCGCCCCCCTAACAGATCCACAGATGATGCAGTCTCTCTATTGCCACTCCACACTGCCCTTTCCCACCTGGACTAAAGGAACACCTATGTGAGAATGCTGTTCATTGACTACAGCTCAGCGTTCAACACCATAGTCCCCATCCAAAGCTCATCACTAAGCTAAGGATCCTGGGACTAAACACCTCCCTCTGCAACTGGATCCTGGACTTCCTGACGGGCCGCCCCAGGTGGTGAGGGTAGGTAACAACACATCCTGATGGGCCGCCCCCAGGTGGTAAGGGTAGGTAACAACACATCTGCTATGCTGATCCTCAACACGGGGGCCCCTCAGGGGTGCGTGCTCAGTCCCCTCCTGTACTCCCTGTTCACTCACGACTCCACGGCCAGGCAAGACTCCAACACCATCATTAAGTTTGCCGACGACACAACAGTGGTAGGCCTGATCACCGACAACGATGAGACAGCCTATAGGGGAGGAGGTCAGAGACCTGGCGGTGTGGTGCCAGGACAACGACCTCTCCCTCAACGATGAGACAGCCTATAGGGAGGAGGTCAGAGACCTGGCCGGGTGGTGCCAGGACAACAACCTCTCCCTCAACATGATCAAGACAAAGGAGATGATTGTGGACTACAGGAAAAGGAGGACTGAGCACGCCCCCTATTCTCATCGACGGGGCTGTAGTGGAGCAGGTTGAGAGCTTCAAGTTCCTTGGCGTCCACATCACCAACAAACTAACATGGTCCAAACACAACACGACAGTCGTGAAGAGGGCACGACAACACCTATTCCCCCTCAGGAGCCTGAAAAGATTTGGCATGGGTCCTCAGATCCTCAAAAGGTTCTACAGCTGCACCATCGAGAGCATCATGACGGGTTGCATCACCGCCTGGTATGGCAACTGCTCGGCCTCCGACCGCAAGGCACTACAGAGGGTAGTGCGTACGGCCCAGTACATCATCGGGGCCAAGCTTCCTGCCATCCAGGAACTCTATACCAGGCGGTGTCAGAGGAAGGCCCTAAAAATTGTCAAAGACTCCAGCCACCCCAGTCATAGACTGTTCTCCCTGCTACCACACAGCAAGCAGTACCTGAGCACCAAGTCTAGGTCCAAGAGGCTTCTAAACAGCTTCTACCCCCCCCCCAAGCCATAAGACTCCTGAACAGCTAATCAAATCGCTAGCCAGACTATTTGCGCCCCCCCCTCCTTCTACGCTGTTACTCTCTGTTCATAATCTATGCATATGGACTTTAACTCTACCTACATGTACATAATTACCTCAATTACCTCGACTAACCGGTACCCCGCACATTGACTCTGTACCGGTACCCCCTGTATATAGCCTCCATATTGACTCTGTACCGTAATACCCAGTGTATATAGCCTCCACATTGACTCTGTACCGTAATACCCTGTATATAGCCTCCACATTGACTCTGTACCGTAATACCCTGTATATAGCCTCCACATTGACTCTGTACCGTAATACCCTGTGTATATAGCCTCCAAATTGACTCTGTACCGTAATACCCTGTATATAGCCTCCACATTGACTCAGTACCGTAATACCCTGTATATAGCCTCCACATTGACTCAGTACCGTAATACCCTGTATATAGCCTCCACATTGACTCTGTACCGTAATACCCTGTATATAGCCTCCACATTGACTCTGTACCGTAATACCCTGTATATAGCCTCCACATTGACTCTGTACCGTAATACCCTGTATATAGCCTCCACATTGACTCTGTACCGTAATACGCTGTATATAGCCTCCACATTGACTCTGTACCGGTACCCCCTGTATATAGCCTCCACATTGACTCTGTACCGTAATACCCTGTATATAGCCTCCACATTGACTCTGTACCGGTACCCCCTGTATATAGCCTCCACATTGACTCTGTACCGTAATACCCTGTATATAGCCTCCACATTGACTCTGTACTGGTACCCCCTGTATATAGCCTCCACATTGACTCTGTACCGTAATACCCTGTGTATAGCCTCCACATTGACTCTGTACCGTAATACCCTGTGTATAGCCTCCACATTGACTCTGTACCGTAATACCCTGTATATAGCCTCCACATTGACTCTGTACCGTAACACCCTGTATATAGCCTCCACATTGACTCTGTACCGTAATACCCTGTATATAGCCTCCACATTGACTCAGTACCGTAATACCCTGTATATAGCCTCCACATTGACTCTGTACCGTAATACCCTGTATATAGCCTCCACATTGACTCTGTACCGGTACCCCCTGTATATAGCCTCCACATTGACTCTGTACCGTAATACCCTGTATATAGCCTCCACATTGACTCTGTACCGGTACCCCCTGTATATAGCCCTCCACATTGACTCTGTACCGTAATACCCTGTATATAGCCTCCACATTGACTCTGTACCGGTACCCCCCTGTATATAGCCTCCACATTGACTCTGTACCGTAATACCCTGTGTATAGCCTCCACATTGACTCTGTACCGTAATACCCTGTATATAGCCTCCACATTGACTCTGTACCGTAACACCCTGTATATAGCCTCCACATTGACTCTGTACCGTAATACCCTGTATATAGCCTCCACATTGACTCAGTACCGTAATACCCTGTATATAGCCTCCACATTGACTCTGTACCGTAATACCCTGTATATAGCCTCCACATTGACTCTGTACCGTAATACCCTGTATATAGCCTCCACATTGACTCTGTACCGTAATACCCTGTATATAGCCTCCACATTGACTCTGTACGTAATACCCTGTATATAGCCTCCACATTGACTCAGTACCGTAATACCCTGTATATAGCCTCCACATTGACTCTGTACCGTAATACCCTGTATATAGCCCCGCTTTTGTTATTTACTGCTGCTCTTTAATTATTTGTTATTCTTATCGCTTACTTTTTTTAAGGTATTTTCTTAACCTGTTGGGGATAGGGGGCAGTATTTGCACGGCCGGATAAAAAACGTACCCGATTTAATCTGGTTACTACTCCTGCCCAGTAACTAGAATATGCATATAATTGTTTGATTTGGATAGAAAACACCCTAAAGTTTCTAAAACTGTTTGAATGGTGTCTGTGAGTATAACAGAACTCATATGGCAGGCAAAAACCTGAGAAGATTCCATACAGGAAGCGCCCTCTCTGACCATTTCTTGGCCTTCTTGATCATCTCTATCCAAAACAGGGGATCTCTGGCATAACGTGACATTTTCTAACGCTCCCATAGGCTCTCAGAAGGCGCCAGAACGTTGAATGATGACTCTGCAGGCCATGGCTGAAAAACAGTAGCGCATTTGGTAAGTGGTCGATCTGAGAACAATGAGACTGGGGCGCGCGTGCACGAGACGACGCCATGTTTACATTTTCAGTCTTTGAACGAAAACAACGACTCCCGGTCAGAATATTATCGCTATTTTACGAGAAAAATCGCATAAAAATAGATTTTAAACAGCGTTTGACATGCTTCGAAGTACGGTAATGGAATATTTTGACATTTTTTGTCACGAAACGCGCCGGGCGCGTCACCCTTCGGATAGTGTCTTGAACGCACGAACAAAACGCCGCTATTTGGATATAACTATGGATTATTTGGAACCAAACCAATATTTGTTATTGAAGTAGAAGTCCTGGGAGTGCATTCTGACGAAGAACAGCAAAGGTAATCCAATTTTTCTTATAGTAAATCTGAGTTTGGTGAGTACCAAACTTGGTGGGTGTCAAAATAGCTAGCCTGTGATGGCCGGGCTATCTACTCAGAATATTGCAAAATGTGCTTTCACCGAAAAGCTATTTTAAAATCGGACACCGCGATTGCATAAAGGAGTTCTGTATCTATAATTCTTAAAATAATTGTTATGTTTTTTGTGAACGTTTATCGTGAGTAATTTAGTAAATTCACCGGAAGTGTTCGGTGGGAATGCTAGTTCTGAACGTCACATGCTAATGTAAAAAGCTGGTTTTTGATATAAATATGAACTTGATTGAACAAAACATGCATGTATTGTATAACATAATGTCCTAGGTGTGTCATCTGATGAAGATCATCAAAAGGTTAGTGCTGCATTTAGCTGTGGTTTGGGTTTATGTGACATTATATGCTAGCTTGGAAAATGGGTGTCTGATTATTTCTGGCTGGGTACTCTGCTGACATAATCTAATGTTTTGCTTTCGTTGTAAAGCCTTTTTGAAATCGGACAGTGTGGTTAGATTAACGAGAGTCTTGTCTTTAAAATGGTGTAAAATAGTCATATGTTTGAGAAATTGAAGTAATAGCATTTCTAAGGTATTTGAATAACGCAAACGTCCCACTGGCCCATTGAGGTTAAAACGGCATTTGTTGATTAACCTCTCTAGGGTCGGCGGGACGAAATCGTCCCACCTACGTAACAGCCAGTGGAATCCTGTTTAGACTACCCAGTCATAACAACCTAATCTAATCAGACAGGATAAAGTCCTGGTTTAGACTACCCAGTCATAACAACCTAATCTAATCAGACAGGATAAAGTCCTGGTTTAGACTACCCAGTCATAACAACCTAATCTATAGTGAGCCGTAGTTGCCGTAGTTACCTAGTTGCTATAGTGAGCCGTAGTTGCCGTAGTTAACTTGTTGCTATAGTGAGCCGTAGTTGCCGTAGTTACCTAGTTGCTATAGTGAGCCGTAGTTGCCGTAGTTAACTTGTTGCTATAGTGAGCCGTAGTTGCCGTAGTTATAGTGAGCCGTAGTTGCCGTAGTTACCAAGTTGCTATAGTGAGCCGTAGTTGCCGTAGTTACCTAGTTGCTATAGTGAGCCGTAGTTGCCGTAGTTACCTAGTTGCTATAGTGAGCCGTAGTTGCCGTAGTTACCTGCGGGGTGGTGATGATGACGGCTCCGTCGATGCGGGCGGAGCTAAGGTACTGGACGATAGACAGGTGTTCGTCAGAGGTGCCGGGGGGCGTGTCCACGATGAGGTAATCCAGTTCCCCCCAATCAACATCACGCAGGAACTGTTTGATCATCCCTGACAGGGAAGGACAGCCAATCAGAGCGCAGCCTCACAGACAATAACCAATGAAAGTCTACATCATTCACACTTGATTTATATTTTATAAATATAGCCTTTAATTTAATCTTTATTTATCCAGGAAGTGCCCTTGAGGTCAGACAGCGGCTAAACACACACACACCCACTGTTTACCATTCTTCTTGGGTCCTCTCCAGACACACACACACACACACACACACACACACACACACACACACTGTTTACCGTTCTTCTTGGGTCCTCTCCAGACACACACACACACACACACACACACACACACACACACACCCACTGTTTACCGTTCTTCTTGGGTCCTCTCCAGATAACAGCGTCATCAGGACTGCTGAGCAGGAAGCCAATAGACATGACTGCAAGGTTATCCTCTACGTACTGGAACACACACACACACACACACACACACAGGTTATCCTCTACGTACTGGAACACACACACACAGGTTATCCTCTACATATTGGAACACACACACACACACACACACAGGTTATCCTCTACATATTGGAACACACACACACACACAGGATATCCTCTACGTACTGGAACACACACACACACACACACACACAGGATATCCTCTACACACTGGAACGCACACACAGGATATCCTCTACACACTGGAACGCACACACAGGATATCCTCTACACACTGGAACGCACACACAGGATATCCTCTACACACTGGAACGCACACACAGGATATCCTCTACACACTGGAACGCACACACAGGATATCCTCTACATACTGGAACGCACACACAGGATATCCTCTACATACTGGACACGCAAGACACAGAAATAATACCTCTTACATACTGGAACGACACACCAGGAATAATCCTCTACATACGGGAACACCACACACAGGATAATCCTCTACATACTGGAACAACACTACACAAGGATATCCTCTACATACTGGAAAATCACACACAGGATATCTCTACAATACTGGAACCACACACAGGATATCCTCTACATACTGGAACCACACGACAGGATATCCTCCTCTACATACTGGAACGCACACACAGGATATCCTCTACATACTGGAACACACACAGGATATCCTCTACATACTGGAACGCACACACAGGATATCCTCTACATACTGGAACACACACACAGGATATCCTCACATACTGGAACACACACACAGGATATCCTCTACATACTGGAACACACACACAGGATATCCTCTACATACTGGAACACACACACAGGATATCCTCTACATACTGGAACACACACACAGGATATCCTCTACATACTGGAACACACACACAGGATATCCTCTACATACTGGAACACACACACAGGATATCCTCTACATACTGGAACACACACACAGGATATCCTCTACATACTGGAACACACACACAGGATATCCTCTACATACTGGAACACACACACAGGATATCCTCTACATACTGGAACACACACACAGGATATCCTCTACATACTGGAACACACACACAGGATATCCTCTACATACTGGAACACACACACAGGATATCCTCTACATACTGGAACACCACACACAGGATATCCTCTACATACTGGAACACACACACAGGATATCCTCTACATACTGGAACACACACACAGGATATCCTCTACATACTGGAACACACACACAGGATATCCTCTACATACTGGAACACACACACAGGATATCCTCTACATACTGGAACACACACAGGAGATCCCTCTACATACTGGAACACACAGGATATCCTCTACATACTGGAACACACACACAGGATATCCTCTACATACTGGAACACACACACAGGATATCCTCTACATACTGGAACACACACACACAGGATATCCTCTACATACTGGAACACACACACAGGATATCCTCTACATACTGGAACACACACACAGGATATCCTCTACATACTGGAACACACACACAGGATATCCTCTACATACTGGAACACACACACAGGATATCCTCTACATACTGGAACACACACACAGGATATCCTCTACATACTGGAACACACACACAGGATATCCTCTACATACTGGAACACACACACAGGATATCCTCTACATACTGGAACACACACACAGGATATCCTCTACATACTGGAACACACACACAGGATATCCTCTACATACTGGAACACACACACAGGATATCCTCTACATACTGGAACACACACAGGATATCCTCTACATACTGGAACACACACACAGGATATCCTCTACATACTGGAACACACACACAGGATATCCTCTACATACTGGAACGCACACACAGGATATCCTCTACATACTGGAACACACACACACAGGATATCCTCTACATACTGGAACACACACACAGGATATCCTCTACATACTGGAACACACACACAGGATATCCACTACATACTGGAACACACACACAGGATATCCTCTACATACTGGAACACACAGACAGGATATCCTCTACATACTGGAACGCACACACAGGATATCCTCTACATACTGGAACACACAGACAGGATATCCTCTCTATACTGGAACACACACACAGGATATCCTCTACATACTGGAACACAGAACATAACTAATAAACATATATATATTTAAAGGAAAGAAAAACATTGAACCATTCAGAATAATCGTCTTCGTCTTGGTAAACTTCACTTCCTTATAACATCAGGAAGTGATGTCATCCCCACAGTGTGTTTTCCTCCTCTCTGGACACCCTACATGAATCTGGTTTAAACATGCTCCTTCCATGTGTCCAGGAAGTTCCTCTTTTACAAGGGAGACCCTGGTTTAACAGTCAAACTATAAACACACAGTATTCTATTGAAGACAGACTCACCACAGGGGACCAGCCAGAACCACTCTGATGGACCTACAGACAGAGAGACACAGGCAGACAGAGAGACACAGGCAGACAGAGAGACACAGGCAGACAGAGAGACACAGGCAGACAGAGAGACACAGGCAGACAGAGAGACACAGGCAGACAGAGAGAGAGAAAGAGAGAGAGACAGAGAGAGAGACAGAGACAGAGACAGAGACAGAGACAGACAGACAGACAGACAGACAGACAGACAGACAGACAGACAGACAGACAGACAGACAGACAGACAGACAGACAGACAGACAGAGACAGAGAGACAGAGAGACAGAGAGACAGAGAGACAGAGAGACAGAGAGACAGAGAGACAGAGACAGAGAGACAGAGAGACAGAGACAGAGAGAGAGAGACAGACAGAGAGAGAGAGACAGAGAGAGACACAGAGAGAGAGACAGACACAGAGAGAGAGAGACAGACACAGAGAGAGAGAGACAGACACAGAGAGAGAGAGACAGACACAGAGAGAGAGAGACAGACACAGAGAGAGAGAGAGAGAGAGAGAGAGAGAGAGAGAGAGACAGACACAGAGAGAGAGAGAGAGAGAGAGAGAGAGAGAGAGAGAGAGAGACAGACACAGAGAGAGAGAGAGAGAGAGAGAGAGAGAGAGAGAGAGAGACACAGAGAGACAGAGAGAGAGAGAGAGAGACAGAGAGAGACAGAGAGAGACAGAGAGAGACACAGAGACACAGAGAGACACAGAGAGACACAGAGAGACAGAGACACAGAGAGACACAGAGAGACAGAGAGACACAGAGAGACAGAGCGAGAGACAGAGACAGACAGAGCGAGAGACAGAGACAGACAGAGCGAGAGACAGAGACAGACAGAGCGAGAGACAGACGGAGAGAGAGAGAGACAGACGGAGAGAGAGAGAGACAGACGGAGAGAGAGAGAGACAGACGGAGAGTTAGAGAGACAGACGGAGAGAGAGAGAGACAGACGGAGACAGACAGACAGACGGAGACAGACGGAGACAGACAGACAGACAGACAGACAGACAGACAGACAGAGAAAGAGAGAGCGGTGTCATGAGCCAACTTTATACACTGAACAACAATATAAAACACACAACATTGTAAAGTGTTGGTCCCATGTTTCATGAGCTGAAATAAAAGATCCCAGAAATGTTCCATTCACACAACAAGCTGATTTCTGTCAAATGTTGAGCAACAAAATGTCTTTACATTCCTTGTTAGTGAGCATTTCTCCTTTACCAAGATAATCCATCCACCAAGAAAAGGTGATTAAAACAGCGTGATCATTACAAATCGGCATGCTGACTACAGGAATGTTCACCAGAGCATTTTAAAAATGTTCATTTCTCTACCATAAGCCGCCTCCAACGTCGTTTTAGAGAATTTGGCAGTGCGTCCAACCGATATTTCAGGGATCTTTTATTTCAGCTCATGAAACACGGGACCAACACTTTACAATGTTGAGTTTATATTATAGTTTGGTATAAATTAGACCAACTTTTGAAAATAAAACCAGTGAAAAACATTTACTAGTAAAAGGTAATGTGGTATATTAATACTTTTACTTCACTACATTCCTAAAGACAATTATGTACTTTTTACTCCATAGATTTTCCCTGACACCCAAAAGTCCTCGTTACTTGTTAAACAGAGAACATCCCTGGTCATCCCTACTGCCTCTGATCTGGAGGACTCACTAAACAGAACATCCCTGGTCATCCCTACTGCCTCTCATCTGGAGGACTCACTAAACAGAGAACATCCCTGGTCGTCCCTACTGCCTCTGATCTGGAGGACTCACTAAACAGAGAACATCCCTGGGCATCCCTACTGCCTCTGATCTGGAGGACTCACTAAACAGAGAACATCCCTGGTCATCCCTACTGCCTCTGATCTGGAGGACTCACTAAACAGAGAACATCCCTGGTCATCCCTACTGCCTCTGATCTGGAGGACTCACTAAACAGAGAACATCCCTGGTCATCCCTACTGCCTCTGATCTGGAGGACTCACTAAACAGAGAACATCCCTGGTCCTCCCTACTGCCTCTGATCTGGAGGACTCACTAAACAGAGAACATCCCTGGTCATCCCTACTGCCTCTGATCTGGAGGACTCACTAAACAGAGAACATCCCTGGTCATCCCTACCGCCTCTGATCTGGAGGACTCACTAAACAGAGAACATCCCTGGTCGTCCCTACTGCCTCTGATCTGGAGGACTCACTAAACAGAGAACATCCCTGGTCGTCCCTACTGCCTCTGATCTGGAGGACTCACTAAACAGAGAACATCCCTGGTCGTCCCTACTGCCTCTGATCTGGAGGACTCACTAAACAGAGAACATCCCTGGTCATCCCTACTGCCTCTGATCTGGTGGACTCACTAAACAGAGAACATCCCTGGTCATCCCTACTGCCTCTGATCTGGTGGACTCACTAAACAGAGAACATCCCTGGTCATCCCTACTGCCTCTGATCTGGAGGACTCACTAAACAGAGAACATCCCTGGTCATCCCTACTGCCTCTGATCTGGAGGACTCACTAAACAGAGAACATCCCTGGTCATCCCTACTGCCTCTGATCTGGAGGACTCACTAAACAGAGAACATCCCTACTGCCTCTGATCTGGAGGACTCACTAAACAGAGAACATCCCTGGTCATCCTTACTGCCTCTGATCTGGAGGACTCACTAAACAGAGGTCATCCCTACTGCCTCTGATCTGGAGGACTCACTAAACAGAGAACATCCCTGGTCCTCCCTACTGCCTCTGATCTGGAGGACTCACTAAACAGAGAACATCCCTGGTCCTCCCTACTGCCTCTGATCTGGAGGACTCACTAAACAGAGAACATCCCTGGTCGTCCCTACTGCCTCTGATCTGGAGGACTCACTAAACAGAGAACATCCCTGGTCCTCCCTACTGCCTCTGATCTGGAGGACTCACTAAACAGAGAACATCCCTGGTCCTCCCTACTGCCTCTGATCTGGAGGACTCACTAAACAGAGAACATCCCTGGTCGTCCCTACTGCCTCTGATCTGGAGGACTCACTAAACAGAGAACATCCCTGGTCGTCCCTACTGCCTCTGATCTGGAGGACTCACTAAACAGAGAACATCCCTGGTCGTCCCTACTGCCTCTGATCTGGAGGACTCACTAAACAGAGAACATCCCTGGTCCTCCCTACTGCCTCTGATCTGGAGGACTCACTAAACAGAGAACATCCCTGGTCGTCCCTACTGCCTCTGATCTGGAGGACTCACTAAACAGAGAACATCCCTGGTCGTCCCTACTGCCTCTGATCTGGAGGACTCACTAAACAGAGAACATCCCTGGTCCTCACTACTGCCTCTGATCTGGAGGACTCACTAAACAGAGAACATCCCTGGTCCTCCCTACTGCCTCTGATCTGGAGGACTCACTAAACAGAGAACATCCCTGGTCCTCCCTACTGCCTCTGATCTGGAGGACTCACTAAACAGAGAACATCCCTGGTCATCCCTACTGCCTCTGATCTGGAGGACTCACTAAACAGAGAACATCCCTGGTCATCTCTACTGCCTCTGATCTGTAGGACTCACTAAACAGAGAACATCCCTGGGCATCCCTACTGCCTCTGATCTGGAGGACTCACTAAACAGAGAACATCCCTGGTCCTCCCTACTGCCTCTGATCTGGAGGACTCACTAAACAGAGAACATCCCTGGTCATCCCTACTGCCTCTGATCTGGAGGACTCACTAAACAGAGAACATCCCTGGTCATCCCTACTGCCTCTGATCTGGAGGACTCACTAAACAGAGAACATCCCTGGTCATCCCTACTGCCTCTGATCTGGAGGACTCACTAAACAGAGAACATCCCTGGTCCTCCCTACTGCCTCTGATCTGGAGGACTCACTAAACAGAGAACATCCCTGGTCGTCCCTACTGCCTCTGATCTGGAGGACTCACTAAACAGAGAACATCCCTGGTCGTCCCTACTGCCTCTGATCTGGAGGACTCACTAAACAGAGAACATCCCTGGTCGTCCCTACTGCCTCTGATCTGGAGGACTCACTAAACAGAGAACATCCCTGGTCATACCTACTGCCTCTGATCTGGAGGACTCACTAAACAGAGAACATCCCTGGTCCTCCCTACTGCCTCTGATCTGGAGGACTCACTAAACAGAGAACATCCCTGGTCCTCCCTACTGCCTCTGATCTGGAGGACTCACTAAACAGAGAACATCCCTGGTCATCCCTACTGCCTCTGATCTGGAGGACTCACTAAACAGAGAACATCCCTGGTCATCTCTACTGCCTCTGATCTGTAGGACTCACTAAACAGAGAACATCCCTGGGCATCCCTACTGCCTCTGATCTGGAGGACTCACTAAACAGAGAACATCCCTGGTCCTCCCTACTGCCTCTGATCTGGAAGACTCACTAAACAGAGAACATCCCTGGTCATCCCTACTGCCTCTGATCTGGAGGACTCACTAAACAGAGAACATCCCTGGTCCTCCCTACTGCCTCTGATCTGGAGGACTCACTAAACAGAGAACATCCCTGGTCATCACTACTGCCTCTGATCTGGCGGACTCACTAAAGACACATGTTTTGTTTGTAAATTATGTCTGAGTGTTGGAATGTGCCCCTCGCTATCCGTCAATTTAAAAAAAATAAACAAAAAATTGTGCCGTCTGGTTTGTTTAATAAAATACATTTGAAATGATTTATACTTTTACTTTTGATACTTTAGTATATTTAAAAACAAATACTTTAACTCAAGTAGTATTTTACTGGGTGACTTTTACTGAGGTATTTTCTATTCAGGTATCTTTACTTTTACTCATCTATATTTGGGTATTTC
The DNA here is from genome assembly GCF_901001165.1 of Salmo trutta. Classification (NCBI taxonomy): domain Eukaryota; kingdom Metazoa; phylum Chordata; class Actinopteri; order Salmoniformes; family Salmonidae; genus Salmo; species Salmo trutta. Next base: position 17,544 of record NW_021822718.1, read on the forward strand.
TTCCACCGCTGGTCTCCATCTCTCGCCACGGTTACACCTTCGCCTTAACATGTGGTTATCGTGATCCGATCACTATCTGATGGAGATTTGTTGCGTCTACAAATGGTAATTAAATGTGTTTCTAGCTGGGCAACTGGGTCTGTACTGTGATCAGATTTCCCTGCTTCCCCTTCCTGTATGCAAATGAGTGTTGGAAGTGGCTGAGAGTTCTTTTGCCCGTCTTAATCTTTTCTTTTTATTGGCCAGTCTGAGATACGGCTTTTGCATCCCCGGAGTCGCCTCTTCCCTGTTGAGACGTTGAGACTGGTGTTTTTTGCGGGGACTATTTAATGAAGCTGCCAGTTGAGGACTTGTGAGGCGTCTGTTTCTCAAACTAGACACTCTAATGTACTTGTCCTCTTGCTCAGTTGTGCACCGGGGGCCTCCCACTCCTCTTTCTATTCTGGTTAGAGCCAGTTTGTGCCGTTCTGTGAAGGGAGTAGTACACAGCGTTGTACGAGATCTTCAGTTTCTTGGAAATTTCTCGCATGGAATAGCCTTCATTTCTCAGAACAAGAAAAGACTGACGAGTTTCAGAAGAAAGTTCTTTGTTTCTGGCCATTTTGAGCCTGTAATCGAACCCACAAATGCTGATGCTCCAGATACTCAACTAGTCTAAAGAAGGCCAGTTTTATTGCTTCTTTAATCAGAACCAGAGTTTTCAGCTGTGCTAACATAATTGCAAAAAGGTTTTCTAATGATCACTTAGCCTTTTTAAAATGATAAACTTGGATTAGCTAACACAACGTGCCATTGGAACACAGGAGTGATGGTTGCTGGTAATGGACCTCTGTTCGCCTAATGTAGATATCCCATTAAAAATAAAATCAGCCAGTTCCAGCTACAATAGTAATTTACAACATTAACAAATACCTACACTGTATTTCTGATCAATTTGATGTTATTTTAAAATGGAAAAAAAAATATTTAAAAAAAGGGGGGTTTTCTTTCCAAAACAAGGAGATTTCTAAGTGACCCCAAATTTTGAACGGTAGTGTACATCATATTGAAAAAGGTATCAAACAAACGCGGATATGGAAACATATCAAATCACATGACCATAACACTAGGAGAGACAGAGACTACAGGAGGTACATAACCTACCTGTTCTCCCTCCACACCCATGATCCTGGGGATAGATGGACCACAGATGTCAACATCTAGAAGGGCAACCTGGAGAAAAAACACACACACACACACACCAGAGTTAGCCGGTATCACTTAGCCAGTGTGCTAAACACCTTATCAAGCCGTCATACCCTCGTCTGGCCACAGAGAGGCAGCACTGAGTCGAACTACAGCAGTGAACTTTCAACCTGCGACCAGCAGAGGGAGACAAAAACACTGATCACGTTCAAACCGAACAAGGTTTTGTTTTGACGATGACACAGAGTGAGTGAGTGGTATGTTAGCTGAACAGACTGGTAGCAGGATGGTGTTTTTCATAGTACTGACAACAAACTGATCACCGCCACTGGTCAGGACGACTCAGGAGACAGAGAGAACAATGGAAATAGCTTATATAAAACATTAAAATGTCCTACTACATTTCTTAAAACGCTAACAATACATTTTAAATGGTTTACAACGTTTCTTAACCCCTAACAATATATTTTATGTTTTACTTTGTTTCTTAACCACTAACAATACATTTTAAATGTTTTACTACATTTGTTGACCACTAACAATACATTTTATGTTTTACTTTGTTTCTTAACCACTAACAATACATTTTAAACGTTGTTATTCTCTCTAATGTTTACTGTTAATGTTTATTGTCGTCTTTGTTTTCTTTCATTCACTTGGTTGTTTATTTATTGTTTTGTTTACTTGCTTTAGTAAACATAGGTTTCCCCATGCCAGAGGACATCGACCTTGGGGGGGGGGGGGGTTAACGGTCCCCTGGAAACACAGAGGACGTCCATAAAGCTGTGTTACGGTTAAATCACTCCCCACGCCAGCAGTGCAAACCTCTGGCGTTGCTCTCCCTCTCGCTGAGGAAGTAACAAAACTAGATAGAAGCTAAGGGGCATCAATTAACCCTCCTCCACTACACACCCTCAGCCTTCACCAGGTAGAGACAGAGAGAGAGAAAAGGCAAAGAGAGGGGGAGAGAGGGGAAAGGCAGAGAGAGAGCGAACGAGTAGAGAACAGAGAGAGGGAGAGAGAGGTTGAAGTGTTACCTCTTTAGTGGCGTCACTAGCCAGTGCGTGGGCCAGATGTGCGCTGAAGGTACTCTTCCCTACTCCTCCTTTCCCTGACAGGACCAAGATCTTATGTTTCACTGTTAACATCTTCTCTGCTATCTCCTCTATGGCTGCAGGGAGGGAGGGAGGGAGGGAGGGAGAGATAGACAGAGGGGGAGAGAGAGATAGACAGAGGGGGAGAGAGAGACAGAGACAGGGGGGAGAGAGAGACAGACAGAGAGAGGGGGAGAGAGAGACAGAAGGAGAGAGGGGGAGAGAGAGACAGACAGAGAGAGGGGGAGAGAGAGACAGACAGAGAGAGAGAGGGGGAGAGAGAGACAGACAGACAGAGAGAGAGAGGGGGAGAGAGAGACAGACAGAGAGAGGGGGAGAGAGAGACAGACAGAGAGAGGGGGAGAGAGAGACAGACAGAGAGAGGGGGAGAGAGAGACAGACAGAGAGAGGGGGAGAGAGAGACAGACAGAGAGAGGGGGAGAGAGAGAGAGACAGAGAGAGGGGGAGAGAGATAGAGAGACAGACATTAAACACACATTGAAAACAAGGAATTACAGCAGAATTAATCAGTAGTGGTGTTATTCACCAGATCAAGGTCAGGCTCTACAGAACAGACACAGTGAGACAGACTGACTGAGTGTTACCTGGGTCCGGTGCTTTAGTGGCTCCAGAGGAGCAGAGGTTCTGGTTGGGACAACCCTGACATGCTGACGTCTTCCCTGCCTGCTCACTGGCCGTCCCGGGGCAGTCTGACAACCAATACAACCAATCAGATAATACATCAAAACAACAACCAGTACAAACAATCAGATAATACATTAAAACAACAACCATTTAGCCAACCAATCAGTCAATACATCAAAACAACAACCACGTAGCCAACCAATCAGATAATACATCAAAACAACAACCACGTGGCCAACCAATCAGTCAATACATCAAAACAACAACCACTTGACCAACCAATCAGATAATACATCAAAACAACAACCACTTGACCAACCAATCAGATAATATCAGATAATATCAATGTAAATAAAACAAAAAGTGTCCAGATTGAATATGTAGAAAATACTTGATTCTTTGTCCACTAATCTGCATGTGACTGGATGAGTTAAAACAGTTAAAACAGAGATCCATTAAACAAAGATATTATAGTTTATTAGACAGACCCTGTCTGCTATGTTTCTGACAGGTCATGTGATACAGCTCATCCTAGAAAGACCTTCCCTGTAGCTCAGTTGGTAGAGCATGGTGTTTGCAACGCCAGGGTTGTGGGTTCAACTCCCACGGGGGGCCAGCACAGAAAAAAACAAAAAAATGCATGAAATGAAACGTATGTATTCACTACTGTAAGTCGCTCTGGATAAGAGCATCTGCTAAATGACTAAAATGTAAATGTAAAACACGACCACGTCCACTATGGTCTGACAGGCTTGGGAAATTGCGTTGCAATAATCCGAATTGTCCCATTATTTTATCTATTAAACTGAGAAGATTTGAACGATTTACTTTTTTTAAAATGTGCAAACTGACGTTTTTTCGTCCTCATGCCATTATGAAAATGACACATAGCGTTGACACTGCCATTACAAAAAGACTGATAAATTGATCTATCAAACTGGTTTGTGAACTGGGCTGGGCTGGCTAACTGGGCTGGCTAACTGGGCTGGCTAACTGGGCTGGTTTGTGAACTGGGCTGGGCTGGCTAACTGCGCTGGGCTGGCTAACTGCGCTGGGCTGGCTAACTGGGCTGGCTAACTGGGCTGGTTTGTGAACTGGGCTGGGCTGGCTAACTGGGCTGGGCTGGCTAACTGCGCCATCTGTTGTCTTACGGGAAACCATTTTCACCGCACTTCTGACACCAAAATTACTTTTTTGTAGCAGGTTAGGAAAATCCCTTTGGTTGGTTAGGAAAATCTCTTTGGTTATGAAAATGCATGAAATGAAAATGTATGAAATGTATGTATTCACTACTGTAAGTCGCTCTGGATAAGAGCGTCTGCAAAAATGACTAAAATGTAAATGTAAAATCCCTCTGGTTTGGAAAATCCCTTTGTATCGAAGAAGTGCGGTGAACTTATGACAGGCAGCTATGCTAACCGGCTAACAGCTAACTTTCAGACAAACTATTCTTCTTTAAACGGCGACAACAAACTTGACATTTACAAACATCTAACAGTAACATTATAAGAAACTAAAAAAAAAACATATAATAAACGTGGTGTCTGGAGGTTGGCGTGTTGTTATAATGAACTTTAAAAACCAAACTCACGCTGTGGCGCATCACTCGGAATGTCCGCCATGTTTACAGTGGCGCTGTGAATATTGGTCCGGACTGAAAACACGTCTCATCTCATCAAAGGTTCCGCATACGCACAAGTATGGCCAAAACATTTTGACTAAACCAGAGACTAAACTATAAAAAAAATAATAGACACACTATAATAATTGCACAACAGCTAGCTAGCCTAAAGGGTATTGCATTGTAGCTCGCACTACTATAAAATAGGGGAGGTTCGTAAAAAAAAATATATATTTTTTTTTGGGGGGGAGGGTAGTGTGTTTTTTCCCCCTGGTTTACATTCACTATTTTGGCTGGTTTTACTATATATTCTTCCAAAAAGCGTAGTGGATAAGGGAAGTAACAAAAAAACACCTTGATATGGGAGAGATGCATGCAAGCAGATGAAGACATATTGCCACATGTCCTCATCTGCTCACATGCATCTCTCCTATATCAAGGTGTTTTTTGGTACTTCCCTTATCCACTACGCTTCTTGTCCCCCCGGCTGACTTTTCCTCTACAACAGGTCAATACAGACCACCAGTCTGTCTATCCTTGGGTTGGGGGGGGGGGGGGGGGGTTTGGGTTGGGGGGGCGAGTCTGTCTATCCTGCCCTCTATCCACCATTCATAGAGGTAGGTGGATTTATTTTGTTTTTGTTTGTTGTCCAGATCTGCAATAGGCTAACTAGAAATCATACCACGCATAAAAACTAGAAATCGTTGGGGGGGGGGGGCGAGTTTGGGTTGGGGGGCGAGTTTGGGTTGGGGGGGACTGAGTTTGGGTTGGGGGGGACTGAGTTTGGGTTGGGGGGGGGCTGAGTTGGGTTGGGGGGGGACTGAGTTTGGGTTGGGGGGGGGACTGAGTTGGGTTGGGGGGGGACTGAGTTTGGGTTGGGGGGTGAGTTTGGGTTGGGGGGACTGAGTTTGGGTTGGGGGGGGGGACTGAGTTTGGGTTGGGGGGGACTGAGTTTGGGTTGGGGGGGGGCTGAGTTTGGGTTGGGGGGG